>NC_044979.1:163983314-164283314 GCF_008728515.1 Papio anubis
GATCCGCCCGCCTCGGCCTCCCAAAGTGCTGGGATTACAGGCTTGAGCCACCGCGCCCGGCCTCTTAATGGTGTTTTATACCTTTGCCTCTTTCCGTACCTCTTTCCCATTCAGAAGTCCCTGGAAAATGTTAGGAACTTGAAAAATTAAGACAGCAGCTTAAAAATAATCTATGCCATGTTTGGACATTACTAAGATGCTCAGATTGCTCCTGCTAACTTTCTGTATGTAAATACTTTTTTGAAATAAAGCATTTGACTTACTTTCCACTGGAAAAATTCTGAGAGTAAAACCTAACAGTTGCACCAGAAGTGGTTCTTTGGCAAAAAGTAGGTTAAGTATGGGGTGTTTGGGTTCAATAGAAATACCTATTTTATCCTGGCAATAGAGCTGTGTAATCATTTATAAATGTCCGTCCTTGTCACTAGTCTGTAAGATCCCTGAGGACGGGGACCAAGTCTGCTTTGCCCATTACTGATTGCATCTCTAGCACTTAACTTGGTGCCTCTCACCAGGAAGGTATTCAGGGAAGGTTTGTTAAATGAATAATTAAATTAGGTTGATGAGTCAAAGAAGCCCAGAACTCTAGTAGTAGAAGAGACTTTTGAGATCATTTAGTTCAACCTTGATCTTCTATGTTGTGATTCTGAGATCCAAAGACAATAAAGAACCTACTCACCACAAAGAAGTATGTCAGTGGCAGAGCAAGAAGTAAAACTCAGGTCTCTTGTTTCTGAATTCAGGGATTTCCCATACATACTGTGTTTTCTTCTCTACGCCACAGTACAGCAGGAGAGCTGAGCACTAACCAGACAGATTGAATCTGGTTCTGTCTCCAAGGCAGTATCAATATTTCCTTGCTTCTCCCCTCTCCCCTTAAAGTCACATCACTTAACTAAATTAAAAGAGGAAGCTCATAAGTAGAATAGAATGTTCACAAAAACTAAACCCATCTAGAAGGAAAGAATGAGGGTGGAAAGGGGGCTCTTGTCTGACCTGATCAAGCAATAAGTATAGGGTACACCAAAGAATCAAACATATCACCTCAGTGAACAAACCTTTGCTTGTTTATTCATTCAACAATATTTACTGAGCATCTACATTGTGACAGACACTGTTTTAGGAACTAGAAAGAAGTAACAAATAAGACAAAGTCCTTTCCCACAGGTAGAGTATATTCTAGTTCGGGAGGCAGAAATAAACAACTACATGAACAGGAGAATTTCTGAGAGTGATGAGTAATTGGAAGTAAATAAATGTTATGCTGGGATATGGGATAACTGCTGGGAGAGGGTCTCCTTTGGAACAGATGATCAGGAAAGCTTCGCAAAGGCAGTAACATTTTATTTGGAATCTACAACGAGAAGGAGCTTGCTATGCTAAGCACTAAGGAAATATCATTCCAGAGGCCAAGGGAACAACAAATACTAAGGTTCAGAGGCAATAAGAATTTGAAGGAAGTGGAGAAGGAAATCAAGGCGGAGGAAACAGCTTGAGGAAAAACAAAATAATAAAGTAATAATAAAATTTGTACTTTTTTTTAATAATGAAATTTTAGAAGTAGGAAACTACATGGCATGTTTGGAAACAAGTAATTCAAATATATGCATGGGAATGAGGTCGGAAACCAAGGCTGGGAGGCTGTAAAGAACATTTGAAATTCTAGATTTTATTCTTCAGACGACAGGAAATCAAAAGAAATGTTGAAATGGATGAATGCAGGAAATGGATTGAAGTGTAAAGAGGCAGGGAGTTCAGATAAAAAACACTGCCGGCTGGGCGCGGTGGCTAACGCCTATAATCCTAGTACTTTGGGAGGCCCGGGGGGGAACACAAGGTCAGGAGTTTGAGACCATCCTGGCCAACATAGTGAAACCCCATTTCTACTAAAAATACAAAAATTAGCTGGGCGTGGTGGCAGGTGCCTGTAATGGCAGCTACTCAGGAGGCTGAGGCAGGAGAATCGTTTGAACCAGGGAGACAGGGGTTGCAGTGAGCCGAGATCATGCCATTGCACTCCAGCCTGGGCGACAGGGCGAGACTCCATCTCAAAAAAAAAGAAAAAAAGCCATGGTCCACTTAATATTGGAGGCAGAATCAGCATAGTGGTATTGGTCATAGAAAGGAATAGAGAGAATTAAGAGACAGTCAGAGGTGGAAGCATAATGTGTGAAGTGACCAATTAGATACAGGAGTTGAGATAGGGAAGGAGTCAGAAAACTTTATCGTTTCCAAATTTGGCAATGGGGAAATGAAAGTACCTATAGCCAACATCTGGGGGAGCAATTGTGTGAGATGAGTTCAAGTGAGGTCGTACCTGGAGGTTAGACATCTTGGGATATTAGAGAGGGGTGTTTAGCCAACTATTCAGAGTTGAAGTCTAGTCTTGAGAAGGACGAGGTAAAGATGTAGATTCGGAAGTCCTCGGCATATAGAGGGGAGTTGAATCCATGGGGGAGAATGATGTTAACTCAGAAGATGAAAGGGGCTTGAGGAAACAGACAAGATGCTATGAAAGATATGCAGAAGAGAACTTTAGGGGATGATTTCATTTAAATGGTGAGAGGACAAAAAAGAACCATCAAAGGATGCTAAAGATGGGTACAGAGTGGTAGGGGGGAAATTAGAAGAGAGTATTATATGGGACATGATTGAATGAGGGAAGAAGCAATGAGTCAAGAATGTCAAAAATATTGTCAAGAGGAGAGGAGACTGTAGTTGGAGTTGTGTAATTATTATTTCTGTGGACCAAGTAAATCTTATTCAGGAAGATAGGGCTACATTGCTATTCTGAAAATAAGTATAAATTGTGCTAGTCAAAGCACATAGTTTTCTGCTCCAATAAAATCTTTGCCAGCTGTCAAATACCAGTCACTTTAAAACATAATAAAGACCTATTTCACAGTGAGAAGTATTCCTTTTCCCCCCAGACTCCATGCAAATTATGGATAAAGAATGTAGCAATTTAATAAATCACTGTACTTTTGAACTTAGCCATAAGAAGAATCTACCAGAAGTGTGATTTAGAAGAAAAACTATAAAAAATATTCTACTTATTGTTGAACTGAATCAAGGCTTTTATGGAAATAAATGTGATGGTAGTTTATCAAAAAGAAGGTACTTGGAACAGAATACAAATAAAACAGAATAAAGTAGTGTTATTTAGCTTCTAAACATTGTCACTTGAATAGACCATTGTTTATGGATTTTTAATTATAAGTTGCAATTTGAGTTCAATCAAAATTAATACCTATCACAAGAACGATTTCATTTTTGTCTCCTCTGCATAATTACCAAATTCATATAATATCTTGCATAGAGCATTGTCATGAAGGTCAGACCATCCTCTTTCAAAACACTTTGTTTTCCTTGGAATCTCTCTATATCAACCACCTCAGAGAATGTCTGTTAATGTCATTATAGAGAAATAGAAAATAAAGTCTGCCATGTTATTAACATGCCATTATTTTGCAAAAGAGAAAAGCTTAATAGAAATTTAAATAAAAGAAGTAGGTGGGGATGGGAAGAAAAAACATATCAAAATGTGAAAATCAAGTAAGACAACTTGTTCAAATTCCAACAGTCCACAACATACCACATTATACCTGTCTTATAAATTTTCCTCTAAGCATGGAATAGCAAATTAAATCACCACATTTCTGTGATTTAAGATCTTTGGATTTGATTTGAATAGCTGTGTTTCTGAAGTTGCTTCATTACATTTTTTCCTATAGAGGTAAAGCTTTTATTTTCAGAATTATTCACACCGTATTTTTAGTCCCCTAAGATCTTAAAATGCAAACAGTGGTTGCTGACTTTATTAAAACATAAGAAAAGTTAGGTAATATTTATGATACTGTTGATCACCTACCCAACAGTATTTCTTCCCTCCTTCCTTTCAGAGTGTTGATTTTATTTAGGCATTCACTTTCCCCTCTTCACTGGGGAAATCCTGATTAGCTAAGCCAATCTTGGGCATGTCATTGCCCAGGAAACCAACACCAGGATGAACCTATGACCTAAGTTGACCCAATCAGATTGGAAAGAAGGGCTTATAGTTTCTTCCTTTTCTTTCTTTTTTCCTTTTTTTCTCTCTTCCTTCCTCCCTCCCTCCCTCCCTCCCTCCCTCCCTTCCTTCCTTCTTTTCTGTCTTTCTTTCCTGCTGGACATGAACAAGGAAGCATGAAGTCCCAGCTGTCACAGACAGTCATCTTGCTTCTATGAGGGGAACACATTTTAGAATTAAAAATGGCAAAGCAGAGATATAGAAATAAACTAAATTCTTGAGGACTCCATTAAGCTGTTGTTCATTCCACCTGAAACCCACTTTACCCTTGAGACTACTAGAAATAAAAGAAAATAAAAAACATTATTGTTTATTTTCATTTGAGTTGAGGTTTTCTGCTATTGACAGCCAAAAGAATCTCAAGTGACAGAATAATTTACCTAAACTCTTAAAAATAGCATTATATATTCACTTTATCTTTTCCTCGCAATTTCGACTGGTGTACTTCTAATATATTTGTGATCATTCAGGCACACTAATGTCAAATTATGTACCATATATAATCTAGCCAAGTTATGACTAAAACTTCCAGGGCCCAAGATACAGATCACATACGACAGTCCTTCAAGATATTCCATGCCCTTATGGTACTGACTGTATATTTTTAATCTCCCAATCAAGGAGATCCAACATTCATAGCACCCCATATCCCTCCATTTTGCCACATTCCTCTAGTATCACCACAATTATTCTCTCACCTGAATGCTCTTCCAGCTGGTTTCCCTGCTGTGGCTTCTAAAATATATACTTCCCATAGAAGCCAGAATAGCCTTCTTAAAACATAAACCAGATTATACCGATACAAGAGACCATAGCGTTTATTTCCCAGTCTTGAAGGGATGAAGTGAAAAAATCAGCAGAAACCAGCAGATGGCCAAGAAAGTGATCCCTAGCTATCCTCATTGCTCATTAGCATAACACGCTCCCACCAGTGCCAGGACAGTTTACAAACGCCAGGCAATTACCTGGAAGTTACTGACCCTTTCTGTGGCATTGACCCAAAAGTTACTGTTCCTTTCCTAGAAAGTTCTAAATAACCCACCCCTCAATTTGCATTAACCCTCCCCTTAATTTGCATGTAATTGAAAGTAGGTGTGAGTATAAAGAGAGTATAAAATATAAATCACCCATACTAAAATTGCTTCTCGGTCAACTAAGTATCACTTCTGTGCAACATTTCTTAACATCTTACAAGTTTCTTGTTTGTCTACTGTCTCAGCTGCCCACAAGAATAAATAAATGAAAGCATTCCTGCTTCCATAGAAATCTTGGACCCTTGATACAAGCACTGATTTGTGTTTAGTTCATTGGACTATAAAGAGTTTTAAAATCTCAACTGTCACCTGGACTAGGTCTAATGCATGTACTAGCAACAAAATCAGATATTATTGGGAAATTATGTAAGCCTAAATGATCATGAAAAATGTATCTGGCTCTATGATGAGCAAAAGAAAAAACTATAAACCATAAACTATCTTATTTTTATCTCTTGAAGTCATTAGCTTTAAGTCAAAAAGACTAATGAAATAAAACAACTTCAAACGCTAACCTACATGCAAACTGTGTTTACCAACTGGAATTATTGTTGACCAATGGTATTTGAAAGTCACTAACAAAAATGATGTGACAGTTCTCAAATGAGCAGAAAGTACAGCAACCATGAAGAGGAAGAGCTGATAAAACTCTGAGAAAACATGTGGATTTGAGTCACAGAACATTGCACTGGTCTCACTGTCTTCTTGAAGGTCAATCAGAATAGATTCGTACAATGAAAGAGCATTTAGTAAGTTATGGGTCATGGGCCATATCCTTGCAGGTCACTAGTTTATTAATTTCAAAAACAGCACAGTGTTTTGTGCAACTAAGTACACTGTCTACCTGCACAGACTCTAAAAAATGTTTAAGTCCACTAATAGCTTTCATGGTTATCTCCAGCATTTTCTTTCTTTCTCTGCTTAGTTACTCACTTTGGAAGGGAAGGAGACCAAAGGATAACCTCTGACAAGTAGTATCGTTTTTTTTGCTGGTAGAAAGGCACAAAAGTCAGAGATCCATAAGGCTATTTTTTCACCAGCACCCCAAGTTAAAGAAAGAATAAGAATTGTTTCTGAGCAGATGTTCTCTCCAGTGGAACTTGCCAGAACAAAGTTTCTACTGTTAAGAAAAAAATAAAACACACATTTTAATGTATTTCTCTTAACGTCTCATTTTCAGTGCTGTCCAAACAAAAACCTGGCTACAGGTTCAGACTTACTGAAACAAGTCAATGAAATCTGCTTGGAATTCATAGTTTTACCATAAAGCGCCCGATTTTAGAAAAATGGTTCTGCACATTAGGTTAATACATTAAGTTAGTTGTTTTCTGCAATAGGATTATTGTAGATACCTAAAAACAGAAGTTTGGCAGCCTAGAATTCCTTACACCAAGGGTACGAAATGCTGAATATAAAATCCAATTTCCATCTGCTTACTTGAATATCTATTTTGACCAGGTATGTAAAAGACATGTACTTGCTGAAAATGCTGTCTTTTACGCTCACCACTCACTTCATGCTGCTTAAATATTCATCTTTAATGAACTCACCTGGAAACTAATTCACTTTGAAAGCAAATATTTACCAAAAAATTTTGAGGCCAATAGATGAGTATTATAGAAAAATTACATGTGCTCTCAAGGCACATTTTGAGCCTAATATACCTTTAAAATACCTCTCTTTTTCTATTAAAATATTATGACAAGATGTTCTACTGTTGGAAAACACCCCAGTCCCCTCCTCTATTTGTCTGTTCTATTTTTCACTAATTTCAATGAATACAATAAGTTTTTTATTTTGAATTTGTTTTGAACAAACTAGTATAGGGCAAAAAATGAGCAAATGAAAACTATGTGGTTAGCTGCCTGAGGCAATTGCTTGTAACTGTGATAGTGTCTAACTGCATAAAAATTTGCTATGAATAAGAAAAAAATAAATCTGACTCTAAGTAGTTTTAAAAATCCATTTGAATTCATCAAGGAGAATAGGAAATATATTTTCTTTTCCAAATCCATCTCAATTGAATTAAAAACTCTTTGAGGGCAGGAAGCAGCTCAGACTGGTGGGTAGAACCTTGGAAATTTGAAATCAGACCAATCAGGATAGTAGCCCAGGTATTTAAACCACTGTGTGACCTCTGCCAGGTTTCTTATTCTCTCTAGGCTTGAATTTCCCAACTGTAAGATAAGGATAATAATATCTACTTCATAGGATTGGGGTGTGAATTAAAGATCTGAGCATCTGACTCATGGTATGCTCCAAGTCAGTATTAGCTCTCTGATACTTCCCAAAACACCCAGCTCAGGTATTTACATACTGGATACTCAATGACTATTTCCGGAATGAAATAAAATTAAACGCTATTTCCACTCTATAAAATACCTTTTATTTATATAAGAAATAATCACAATTAATAGGACTTTTGCCAACTTTTTATTCTTCTAAACTTGAGATAGGTTCTACTTTCTCATTTGTACATATCCTATCTTACTCCTCACCCCTAAACCAAAATGTAAAATTTGTGCATGATTAGAATCTAGTTAAATGTATGAAAAGTCACACTTTAAATATCCAAACTTTTCCTGAGTTTTGTCAGGAAAATAAAGTCAAAATCAACATTATGAGAAAAATGAATTAAATATACAAATTCAGGCTACACAAACAGAAGATGGAGCAATGAAGGTTTAGAAGATGATGGCCAAGGTATCTCTTAACTAGGAGGGAAAAGCAATTTATCTCTGAAAAGTTCAAGAAACTGACACAACCCAAGAAGTGGATCTTGTGGAAAATTCTAGAAACCATGTCCTTTGCCACAACCTAGAGAAAACATGGTCTGGGGAAGTCCAAGAAAGTACCAGAACCACTAACAGCTTGTGGAGAGGTCTGAAAATCAGCTGCACCTAACAATCAGGACAGTCCCAGGATAACAGCTTCCACTTCATTTGCACCTTCCAAATCCCACTAAGGCCCCTCTTGTGGGTGAATTCTAACCCAGCACCACTTAGGAATAAGAACATAGGGAAATATAGTCCTCAGCCTTAGACAGGGCTCTTGGTGGTGGTGCCACATTGAAAACAACCAACCTAGCACAATCCATGCAATACCTTTGTTAACCCATTGACTCAGCATCCATCTTACTACTAAAATCATCTTTAATTTCTACATAAAGACAATGACAACATCAGGCCTCCACCTAAACTAATGCAACCTATCATTTACACAACCAAAGACATACTAATCATCTGCCTCAACAAGGAGGCAAAGAGTCCATATGCCACTGTTAATTTCTTTCTAAATACAAAGCAAGATAAGCCCATCAACCAAAGGCAATATAGTACAAGGACTTAAGTGTCAAAAAGACCAAGGGTCAAATCTTGGCTCTTTTACTTGACCATTGTGTAACTTTGATAAATTACATAACTCTCTGATCCTTCATTTCTTCAAGAGAAAAATGAAAAAACCCTACCTTTTAAGACCACTGTAAACACTTACAATAATATTTGTGACAATTCTGTTTCATAGTAAGTGCTCAACAAGTATTAGCTTTTATCAATATCTATTTTAAGTGGCATGCGTAGAGTAACATTTCTTGCTGATCATTTTTGGTCATGCAGTATATTACATTCATGTTTTCTCAACATTATATTAAACTATTTTCATACACAACTATGTATGTTTTTCTATTGCATACACTTCCTAAAACAAACATCAGCTGAAATTTCCTAATTTAAATGACCAATTTCTTGATCCTGCTTAGGTAAACAGATCTGTATAAAGATACAAAAGAGTGATTAAACAGTCAAGCATTAGCAGCAAACCCTAAAAAAAAGAAAGGTCAAAGAACTGAATTATATACAAGTTACCTGATCGGCTCATAAATAATAGAAAATTTACTGTTTATCCAAAAGGACAGCAGTCCTATTTACCTAAATTATGCCAAGAGTGACTTCAGACAGGAATTAGCTTTTGCTTCTACAAAGATCTAACCCATGAGTTTGTAACTTTAATACTCTGACTTCACGTCAAAGGAGAAAAATCTCAACTCAATTATCCTACCAGAAAACACAAATTGGTTGACACTGGCAGAGTACAACACCACCATGAAAATTGTAACTGCAGAGAAAAGACAAAACAAAAAAGCCTCTGGAAGTCAGAATACTTAAGATGCATCTCTTCATAACTTGGAAGATTATTCTTTTTTCAGACAAAGCATACTGGAGTTTTTTAAATGTCTGTACTTCAACTCATCCATACTTATGATATAATACCCAAAAAGCAGCCAGCAACCCAAACCTTTAAGACTGCCAACCAGGAAAAATAACTTAGCACAACAATGATCTTTTTTAACCATAGATAATGTTATCTTGGGCCAAGCTTCCTAGATAGACTTGGATTGAAACAGCTCTTTACCCTGGGGCTACTAACTATATAACATGGATATTGAGAGGAAAAGGGCAAAAAGAAAAAATGCAGATGAATAAAATTAATTCTTAAAATACCTGAAATTTTGAATAAATGGGGACATGGACTTCTTGAATGGTAGTTCTGCAAATTAAGACAAGTCATTTCTTGCTATGTGTGCAAAAATCCTAGAAGTTGTGGGATGCTTAAAATTATGTTTATGACTCCAAAACTCAAGTGTGCATGCCAAACATAGGTTGTAGGGACAGATCTCAACTAATCTCTGTACAGCATTTGGCTGTAACATCAAAATAATAGGACCTAAAAGAAAAACAACATTAAAGGACTACTATCCAAAATCCAAACAACTTTGTAACTAGAGTACTAATAAAAGAATAACTGGAGCCTCTGGAGTTCCAGTAGCTCAGTTTGGTTACAGGCTACTTCAAAGGATATTTAAAATGCCGGAAACCAATACAGTGGGGAAGTTGGCTTGAGGGCCCTGAGAAAATGCATAGAATAGAGTTCTGATTCAGTGGGGCTCCTGATGAGGTAGCAGAGGAATAAATACAACCCGCTTCAAGTTAAGCTGAAGCCTAAGTACCCATTTTAAATTGCCCTAAAATAGAGCTGAAAGGTCTTCTGCCTGTGCAACTGCCATGTTGAAGACCTTTGTTCTGCCTGCAGAAGGTTGTAATCCAGTCCTGCTATTCTGACTCCTTTTGACTAAAAACAAATGACATGGAAACCAACACAGCTTCCATGTTATACTGGCATGATTTTAATGTCACATATTTGCCAATCTCATATGAGCTATTTGCCTAAGATTCAATTAGACTTTAAGAAAGCGTATTATATCATTGACTTGTCCCAAGCTCATGACTCACAAAAACCTCTTGTCCTTTTCGTGTAAATTAATGTTAAGGCACATCTTGTCTGCTGCATACTTGTGCAGTGGATCTTTAGATTCATTGTGGCGCTTTAGGTTAACTGCTATTACATTTCATCTTGTTAAACCTGGTCACTTATTTTACCTGAGTCTGATCTCGATTCTGCCTTCCAATATATTAGCTAAAGTTCCAAAGTCCATGTTACCTCTTTACTTCCCAAGCCCACCAACAGTGTTGAGTAGGTATAATCTCAAACATTTGCTGCACGTAACCAGCTACTTCCTGAGAGTCACAAATATTGATTGCTTTTCTTAGATACAAACTATCATTCAAAACTTCATAAATTCTCCTGAGTATATTACCATGCTGACATTTTTCTTTTTGTCCACAAAGATAATGCTCTGTATAACATAACAGACAAATGTATCTGTCTGATAAATCAGTTTCTGATATACATTTTCCTAATCAATCAGCCTAGAAGCTTTATTCAATAAAGAAATTTGGAAAATGTGAAAAGCCTTGTTCTATGTGATTTAATAATAACTCACTGCAAGCGCTTCAGCTTTCTCAAAGAGTTCAAAAGATACCTTTTAATTCATCTGTTAGAGCATTTTGTTCCAAACAGACAATCAAGTTCATCAATCTGTATCAAAATATTTTTATTAATTCAGAATTTTGATAACATTTTGGCAGCATTTGCCCATTTCTCATTTTTCAGCACCTTTATCTTCATCCCAGGCATTTTAAAAGTGCCAAAAGAAGTGAAGAAGCTCATTGCTACATTTTCTGTTCAAGAGGAAAGGTAGAAACCAAAGAGAACTATTTGAGTATGGAATTCCCTTCCATATTCATACACCCTGGATTCAACATTGCAATATAATGAAAAATTAAAATGGATTGGACTTGAAGATTTGAGGTATATTTCTAACAAAAGAGAAATAGCTAATGAGACATCTCATGCTTAGCCCATAGGATGGCATTATTTTTCACAATCCACTAACCAAATATCTCCATATCGGATAAGGTAAGTCCTCTCACCTAGTTATTCATCTTCAGTATTGCCTGGGCTATCTTTGGTCTCTTGCCTTTCGCACAAATTTTAGAGTTATCCTAACAATATAGTTACCCACACATATGTGCAAGCACATAAAGAAGTGATAGAATTTTGATTGGGATGGCACTGAACCTAATCAATTTGGGGAGAATTGAAATATTGAAGAGATTATAGCTTTCTATTTATTAGATCCTTTTTAAATTGTTCTCAATAACGGGTTGTAGTTTCCTGTATGGAGGTCTTGCACAACTTTTAATAGACTTATTCCTGGTATTCAATATTTTATATTATTGTTCATGGCATTATTCTTAACTTTTACTCTTTCGTTTGTTTTTTCCAGAGTGTAAAATAAAACCAATTAAGCTGAAATACAATGACTTTGCTAAACTTAAAAATCAATTCTCATAATTTATCATTTGATTTTTGGATTTTTCTACCTAAAACTTAATATCATCTATAAATAATTATAATTTTGTTAATCTTTATAGCTTTTACTTCTTTTCACTGCCTTCTGGAAATAAAAACTTCCATTAACATGTTGAACAGTAAATTGGGCAAGCTTTACTTGTGCCTAATCTCAAAGGCAAAGTTCTTACTATTTTACTTTTATATAAAATGTTAGCTGGTGGATTTGGGATAACTATTGTTTATCAGATTGTGGATTTTTTCTATATAAACTTCTATCTATACTAAGAATTTTTAATCATAAATTTTCTCAAATTATCTTATATATTTATAATATTTTTGTTTTTGTTCTTTTAATGTGATGCACTACATTGGTTTATGATCAAATTTTAAACTAATCTCGCATTCCTAGAACATAAAAAAACCGTGGTGTAATATATTGTTAGATTTGGTTAGGGATTATTTTGTTTAGGAGTTTTGGACCGTTGTTAACATGTGAGATTGTCCTGTAATTTTTCTTCCTTTGTCTGGTTTTAAAATCAAGGTTTGGAGAACATCATAAAATGAGATGGCCAATTGTTCCCCTATTACTATTTTTTGAAAGAATTTGTAAATGATTGCCATTAAGTCTTAACAGAACTCAATAGTGAAGCTATGTGAGCCTGAAGTTATCTTTGAACAAAGTATTTAAATATGAACCAATTATTTAATACTTAAAGAACCATTTATATACTCTACTTTTTTAGGGCCAGTTTGGTAAATTTTTTTCTAGAAATAGGTTCATTTCTTCTAAATTTCCAAGTTTATTGGACTTGGGTTGTTCAAAATGTCTTATCTTTCTCATCTCTATCAGTTCTATGGTTATTTACTGACATTATGTGTGCCTTCTCTATTTTTTCCTCATCTTTCATCCCAGGAGCTTACCAACTTTATTAATCCTTCAAAATAACTAATTATTGGCTCTGTCTTTTCTTCTATCTTTGATGTCTAATTAATGTTATCTTTCTGATTTTCTTCAGTTTCTACCATCTTTGTATTTCACTTTCTGTTCTTTTTCTAACTTCTTGAGATGGACACATAAATTTCTTTTCCGAAATATTTAGTTAAGGCTCTAAATGTTCCTCTAAGGACAACTTTATTTATAACTACTTTATTTATGCAATATTTCAGAATAATTTTATCATCGTATCATTAATTTTTAAATATATGGGATTTTAACTGCACTGTGACCAGAGAATCTATACTTTTCAATTTTGTGATTATGCTAATGACTAAGAGTGTTGGGTTTGCTGACCTTGTCTTAACATCAACAATGACAACAACATATATATGTATGCAAATATATATATGTAAATATATATATATATATTCTCTTTTCTTGAGGAAGCTCATCCTGAGTCTCTTCTGTTTCATTTCCTGGTTCTAACGAAGTTGTTTTACTCATGATTCTCCTCCACTTTGAGAACTCCTCATTCCTCTGGCCCAGCACTGTCTGATGGAACTTTATGTGATGACAGAAATGTTCTGTATCTCCACTGTCCAATACAGTAGCCAGTAGTCACGTGTGGCTATTGAGTGCTTGAAATGTGATTAGTGTAACTGAGAAACAGTTTTTATATTTGAGTTATGTTTAATTAACTAAATTTATATCTAAGCAACCAAAGTGAGTAGAAGCTACCATATTGAACAGCACAAGTGGAATCAACCCATTCTTTCTCTGTTAGTTAGGATGCAGTCAGAAAGAAGCTATTTGAACAGAAAGAAAGGAACATAAATAGTCGTTAACTAAGTATATGTTTTGTTAACTAGAGAAAAAGGGAGAATCTAAGGCATCACAGAAGTAGCAACTAGGGGAAGCAACTATCATCTCTAGAGCTGAGAGAAGAAAATAAAGAGTCCGGAATATTAAACTTAGAAGCTTGGGGAAGAGGCCCACGAAGCTGGAGCAGACCTCTGAAAGGGAAATGAGGGTGGGCAGGAGAGGGTCACACTGATATGTGTAAACTGTACACTACAACCTGTATTCAGTTGTCACATCCTGAAAGAATTGCTGCTGCCAAGCTGAAGGAATGTTGCTGATGCCCCACTGATAGACTTTTACTCTCACAGGAACCAAGTGGAAGGAGCTGGTTTGTCATCTGCCTCCAGTCTTGCTGCCTCCCTCTTTCCCCCTCCCCCCTCCACTGGCTGAGTCTAACAGGAAGCATTTCACAAAGCAAAAAGGTGGCTTTCAGAGTACAGGCCCAGGCACCGTGAAGCCAATCACAGAAGGGTGTGTTCAAAGTTAAGAACCAAAAACCAACTGATATGGTTTGACTGTGTCCCCACCCAAATCTCATCTTGAATTGTAGTTCCCATAATTCCCATGTGTCGTGGGAGGGACCCAGTGGGAGGTAATTGGATTGTGGAGACGGTTACTCCCACGCTGCTATTCTCACAATAGTGAGTGACTTCTCATGAGATCTGATGATTTTATAAGGGGCTTTTCCCTGTTTTTCTTAGCACTTCTCCCTCTTGCCATCATGTGAAGAAGGACGTGCTTGCTACCCTTCCACCATGACTATAAGTTTCCTGTGGCCTCCCCAGCCTTGAAGAACTGTGAGTCAATTAAACCTCTTTGCTTTATAAATTACCCAGTCTTAGGTGTGTCTTTATTAGCAGCATGAGAATGGACTGATACACCGACATACACTCTTATCTGTTTTTCCATTCTCCTCTCCTCTCTTTCTTTCCCCAAGCCCAATCTTACTTGCTCCCTAAGAGAAAAAACATACCTCTGAGAACCTCCCAGCACCTCCAACACTGATCCACAGTTTCTTAGATCTTTGGTTCAACTTCAGTGGGAGACAAGGGAGAGAAATAATCTCTCAATGGATGAGTGAAAAAAAGAAGAGAATACACAAAGAATAATCTGATGTAAAGTTATAACTCTACCATGCTGTTTTCATATTTTGATAAAGACACTGGCAGAAAGACATAATTTTCTACTAAAAGATAAATGAGCAAGTATAATGATAAGTGTAGTGAAGTCGCAGAAACAAGTAGGGACTGTGGAGGACACATGCCTGTCTAAAGAGGGCAGCAGCCAGCCAGCCAGCCTGGGACTGCAGTGCGGTAATGTGAATCCAGTGTTCCCAGATCTCCTAATTTTTTGAGAGATGCCAGAAATCTGGATTTTTATGTGAAAGCATCCAATTTCAAAATGTTGGCTCAGAAAAATTTTAAACATTGTACCAGCCAAATGAAACACTGCGATGGGCCAAATCCAGCCTGTGGGCCATGGTTTGGGACTTCTGCAGTGCAGCACGTGGACAAAAGGGTCTCTGTGGCAATGATGTATGGACCTCAAGTATCCCATCACATGACCCATCGGCAAGAACAGACTAGTTTAACATTAGGCGACAACCCTAGTTTTAATGCAACGTTGGTTACTTGGGATGGGTTTCTTGTTGTTGCTGTTTTTGTTGTTTCTCTCTGTCTTTTTTGTTATTGTCATTGATGACGTTAGGACAAAGTCCGTCTAACCTAGCATTGTCAGCCACTACCACGATCACTCACTTCAATGTGGAATTAATTTAAAATGAACACTTTGGAGGAAATAAACTGTATAAATGAAATATATAATCATTATTCTGAGGGTTTGGCATTTATGTCAAGAGAACGGGCATCTCTTTAGTTTGTAACAGCAAGAGTCCATCAGTGGGGCATGTAGTTGAATATGCAAACTGAAGGCAAATTGAAATAGACTAACATTGATATATATACATATATATGCATTGTACATATAGTATTCTCATATACAAAGCCTCATTGTCTTTGGTGGAAACTTTTGTACAGCTCTATTACAAAACAATAAAGTATATTGCAAAATAAAATGTGTAGACATTAAAACTGGAATTAGAAGCTTTATGATATGTGTTTATATTTGTCAAATCTTTTAGTAAGTTCTTTGATGCTTGATTCTTTCATTTGTTTGAGTATCAGAAAATATTTTTCCCATATGGAAGTTTTACACATATTCCTAAGCCACATGGAACAGACACTTTGACTCGCATGCAAAAGATTTGTGGTCTTTGCAAAGCCATTATAATTTCTCTTTTGGTACAATTGAAACCATAAACAAATATATGTACATGCATTGTATAAATTGTGTCATATGTTTCTGGATATCTTACTTGCTCTTATTCAAGAAAAATAAATCACTACATAGGTCCACACTTTAAAGGAGCAGTGGATTTTATCAATCACAATATTTCTCTTTCTTCTTTCTCTACCTTCACCCAACTCAAATTAGCACTTTATTTACACTACCATCAACCACCTGTACTACAGTTTATTCTTATAAAATAGGGATAGTGCAGAGTATTGAAAGCATGATGTTTTTCTTCCTAAAACTTGGCCTTTTAAAAAATATATACATTTTGTAAGCTAAAGAGAAAAGATCATCACTCTACTAGAATTCTAGCAGACCACACCTTCAGGTCCTTCTCTATATGTGCTACATTTGTAATAATTCCTGCACGCTTCAGTCTCTAACAATAATTATTTCACAGGTTGAAATGCTCAGAAAGGAAAATAAAGTAGACCTTTAGATTACAATAGCATTACCATATGATTAATAAATGCTAGTTTTTGATACTCAAGAGGGGTAGATTTTGTTCAGAAGATTACTTTGGTTTTAAAAATTAATATTTATTATAAGTTAAAAGTTTGTAAGACTAATTCATTCCTAAGCTTTTCAATTCAACTTACAAATCTTGCTCCATTTATAGCTCCAGTTACTTTTAAAGAGGCTTATAGGCCAGGCACAGTGTCTCACGCCTGTAATCCCAACACTTTGGGATGCCAAGCATCAGCTTGGGCAACATGGCGGGTCCTCATCTCTACTAAACATTTAAAAAAAAAATTAGCCAGGAGTGGTGGCATGCACCTATGGTCTCAGCTACTCAGGATCTCTTGAGTCTGGGAGGTTGAGGCTGTGGTGAGACGTCGTGATCTCATCACTGCACTCCAGCCTGGGTGACAGAGAGAGACCCTATTCCAAAAGTAAACAAATACAAACAAAAAGATTAATTTATAAACACATTTGAAAATTTAGTTATTTATATTTCTTTAAATATTTTAAGTTGCATTTATACATTTGGGTACTTCATTGTTCATTAAAAAAAAAATAACCTTTCCAACTGCTTATGTAATTCTTCTCTATAAAATAAACTTATAAATATGAGGGACATCAATTTCTCTTACATTTTCTAATATTATTGATAAACTTCTGTCTTTGACCTTGAAATCACAGTTGTAAATTGATTATGCATGATGCATATTTTAAATTAGAATCTAGTTCTAACATTGCAAATGGTCCTCAACTTAGGACCTACGTTGTTCCCTCATGTCCCTGGACTTTTGAGTTTGTTCCCATTTGTCTTGGCTTTGAAAGGAAGCAGATTGGAAGTTACATTTCTTCTTACTCTGTCTCCCATTTATCTTTTTTTCAGTATTTAGGAAAATGTATGACTTTAGTGAGAAATTTACAGAATTTATTTTCTCATTTAATTATTTGATTCCCTTTGCAGTATACATTTAAGATTCTTTAAAGTAGTTGTCTGTTCAATTTTTACTGTACACCTAATACTGGAAAAGGAGTTTAGGTTGTTAATACATGCCTTTGGAGACTCCAACATGCAAACAAGAAAAAATACACTTCTGGCAATGTGGTCTTCTTCATTTTGGCAGATAAACAGACTTAGGCACTTTTAGAATATCAAACTAGTTTCACACCATGTTGAAGAGAGACATGAATGATTAGATGATTAGATCTACTACTGGAAACAGTTAAGAATCTGTCCTCCACTTAATCATTGATAACAGAGGAAGGCAGGTTTTCCTATAGATTTGTAATATATTTGCCTAGATTGGAGCAAAAGGTAGAAGGGTAATAAATAGCTTAGCAGTTTCTTTTTCAGAATTAGATATCTCTTGATATATATAAATCCTGTTTAACCACTCATCTAACCATAATGTGTTCTCAGGAGAGACTAGAAAATATAGTCATTAGTTCTTATCTGGTCAGTTGGGCTCACTATACAAAAATGAGAAAGAGAAATTCACTTCAGAGATTTCTATATTATGGGAACAAATAGAAAAAACTAGCTGTTATGCAGTAATCTGAAAGTATTTTTTCTTCAAAGCAACAGAAGTCATGAGGTATGGAGCCCAGGACAACAGAATTTGGAATCACAAAACCCTGGCTCAAATGTCGGCTCTATCACCTAGCTATGCAACTTTGTAAAGACCTAATCATCTTGTTCATAAAGGATGATAATAATTTTCCTGTAGACTTGTTATTAGAAATAAAGATAATATATATATATATAATGTCTCAGAGTAGGTCCTGATGAAATATATGCTCTTATTTTACATAATTTTTAAATTGCTATTTCTCCCTGTGCAAACTGTATCTCATTGCCATGAACTCATGGAATATATAAACATGTGTTGTTTTGACAGATTTTTACTCCAATGATGTGCTTTGCTAAAAAATATATAATCCACCATCAGGTTTCTGGGTTAAAGTGAAATGAGAAGCCATAATTTGTGTTTCTTTGATGAAAGAATTAGAATATGGGGGGAAAAAAAGTATTCTAAACCAAAACTATGAGATTGGGGGAAAGAGAGAATAAAGAAGCAAATATTACAGCAGACTGTCATTCACTCTCAAGAATGTGTCGAATACACATTTTGCTTCTGAAATCTGGAATCTTCCTGTTCTAGGTGGAAATTAGACTGCTTTTCTAGGAGTATTTATGTTGTTTCATGATGTGATTATTTCACATTGCATGCCTCTATCAAAACAGTTCATGTAACTCATAAAATATACACCTACTATGCACCTACAAAAGTTAAAAATTTTTAAAAAGTTACAAAAGTAAAAAAGGGTGAAATTCACTTAAAAACACTATTCTAGCGGCAACAACAGAGGGGTTAAGCAAACAAGTTCTGAAATCCGTCTTCCCATTGGTATGGCCTCCTAGCTGTGGGATCTGAGTTACGAATGTGTGATCCTTTGTGATCCTTCAAGTAAGGTTAATAATAATCACTACCCTCATAGAGTTGTTGGGAGTATTCAATGAATTAATACATGGAAAGTGTTGAGGATGGCACCTGGCATATACAAATATTTATTAAGTATTCATTGTTATTATTGCTAATCAACCCAACAGCAAATGAGAAAAAACTCATACTCTGTCTGGGAGACACAGAAGTCCTTTGGGGGAAAATTTAGAATCAAGAACAATCCTGAGAGTGTTCTAGGTCCTGGTCAAATCTTGTTAGAAGCCAATTTTCCCCTTCTTTTCAGCATTTTTAACCAGGTTTAAGTCAAATTAGAACAAACACTAAAGATAACCTCCAATAAGGCACTACAGACATCTTGAAATCCAAGAGAAAAGTGGAAAAAGGAATTTAGAGTACCATATTTTATCCCAGTTTTGCTGTGCTGTTATTGGATGCATTTTTCAGCTTTTGCTGTAATAATCCTGTATAAGAAGCAATACCAAAATCTCATTGGCTTATAACAACTGAAATTAGTTTGTCACACATGGATCTGTGGCGTAGCCACGGTGACTACGCTCCAGGCTATACACGTGGTTCCTGTTCCTCAGTCTAAGACTTATAACATTTCTCACAGGCTGATGGAGCTGTAGCCACCTAAAGAAGTTTTTATCATGGCAGAGGGAACACAAGAGAAAAAAACCAATGACACAAACAAATTGAAAACCTTATTTGAACAGGAAGTAGGTCACTTCTGCTCACATTTCATTGACCAAAATAAATCACATGACCAGATCCAATAGCTATGTAACAAGGAAGTACATGCCTCCTGTGCTGGCATGGTCAAGGGCAGTATTTGCTGAACAATAATACAATCGATCACACTTGCCAAACTACTAGGTTCCATCAAATTCAAGACATATACTGACCACTTCAATTAACCTTATATTAGTGATATAGGTCTCAAATGTTGAAGAGCATCAAAATCACCTGGGAAATTGTTAAAAATATAAATGACTTGGCCTTCCCACAGTGATACTAATGTAATGCATTTGAGGATGGGACCTAGGATCTGTATTGTCACCAATCTCATCAGTAATCCCACCATACACCAAAGTTTGAGAATCACTGGTTTGCAGAAAGCTATGCCTAGAGATTAGGACAAGTCACTATTGAGAAAGGGTGCCTACTTTTTCCGACTTGCTGTCCCAGGGAAGAAGGAAGGATGATACAACAACATTCCCACTTGCAGAAAGAAGAGAATAAACTGGGCCAGACGCGGTGGCTCATGCCTGTAATCCAGCACTTTGGGAGGCCAAGGTGGGCCAATCACTTGAGGTCAGGAGTTCGAGATCATCCTGGTCAACATGGTGAAACCCTGTCTTTGCCAAAAATACAAAAATTAGCCAGATGTGGCGGTACACGCATGTACTCCCAGCAACTCGGGAGACTGAAGCAGGAGAATCTCTTGAACCCAAGAGGCGGAGGCTGCAGTGAGCTGAGATCGCACCGCTGCACTCCAGCCTGGGTGACAGAGTGCGATTCAAAAAAAGAAGAGAATAAACTGGAGTTTCTGATGGATTGGATGTTGGCTCCCAATTCTTTCCCTTCTGTGTTTTCATGTCTTTGCAATTTGACTATGTAGTTCCTCCCACTGTTTCCCCACCTTGTGGTTAGACTTAGCCATGTGACTCCCTTGGCCAATGAGATGTGGGTGAAGTAACAGAGTGCCATTTCCAAGCTTAAACCATGTTCCTGCTTACCCTCTTGAACTCTACTTTGAGAACAGCTTTTCCTGCTAGCTGCTGCCAGTCCAGACAGGACCCCAGAGTTAATATACATTGACCAGCCTAAGCCCAAGCAAGAAGCCAAGCTCAGCTGGACCCAACTTGAATCAGAGTTGCCTAGCCAAGACCAGTTAGATCAATCCATCTCCATATGAAATCCATATACATGAAAGAAAAACTAATTGCAATTTTGAGCCAATGGATTTTGGGGTGACTTGCCACTCAGCAAAAGCTAACTCATACCCTTTCCCCAATTTTAGCATTATTTGGGTAGCAGGAGTGGGAACTCATGCTCCCCACATTGAAAAGAAGCTCAGACTTTAAGCAAAATAATTTTCCTAATTTTATGAAACATTAAGGATATATACTACTAGGAAGTATTTTCATCTGAATTCATAGTGTGTCATTTATTTGAAAACACCTGAAGAACCAAGCATATGAATGCAGAAGAGTGAAATAAGAGAAAATAGGAATATTTAGGTCATATAACGGCATCATTTTTTTTTTCAAAATAGAAACAGATTGTTGTACAGAATCCAGCAATCCTGGTGGAAATACTCTGCAATGGAAGCATGTTTTCCATTAACTTAAATACTGTGTTAACCTCAATCAAAAATACACTTTCTTAAACTGAATACAGAATTTATAGTTTTGAGAAACAGAGCCTACAGTCTAAATGGGCAAAGGAACGGATGCAAATGACTCTGTCCCACATGATTAAAAATATTCTTAGTTTTATTTTGTAAAAATGAGATTAAAACCTAAAATAGAATTTATTCTGTCACCCAACCAAACACTTTAGCCATGTGTGATATCTTTTACATCTCCAGAGTCCCATTTTCTTTTCTCACTGCTGTGTACTGTCTTGAGGCCATAAGGACATGGTTTCTCTCTATTGAATAAAACTACTCAAGAAAAACTTCTCACACACAGACAGCCACTATCATCTCAAGACTCTTGGAGGCTGATATTGCAAGGCAGATCTTTCTACTAAGCTAGTGAGTCTGAGAAGTATCGTCAGAGCTTTGTCCCGTTAGAAAGTGTATTAGTCCATTTTCACACTGCTACAAAGAACTTCCCTGAGACTGGGTAATTTATAAAGCAAAGAGGTTTAATTGACTCACAGTTCCACGTGACTGGGGAGGCCTCAGGAAACTTACAGCTGTGGCAAAAGGCTAAGGAGGTATGTCTTATATGGCAGCAGGCAAGAGAGGGCATGTGAAAAAGGAACTGTAGAATGCTTATAAAACTGTCAGACCTTGGTGTGAACTCCCTCACTATCACAAGACAGCATGGGGGGAACCACCCCCATGATCCAATCACCTCCCACCAAGTCCTTCCTTCAACACATGGGGATTATAGAGATGATTACAATTTCAGATGAAATTTGGGTGGGGACACAGAGCCAAACCATATCAAAGAAAGTGATGCAACAGGTAACATATTGTATATCTGAGTTGCACTCTGGGCTTTTGGGCTTAGTGGGAGTGTCTTGCTATAAAGAAGAAAGATGTGTTGTATGGAACAAGGAGGAGCAGGAGCCTTCTGGGAAGGGCTCAGGCCTCAGAGACTGCAGCCAGGTTTGGATCTTGCCTGTGATCCATATATTTCTCCTGCACTTCACTTTTGCCTTTTGAGGGACCAAGCAGATGTGGAAACTGTTAATCACATCTTCGAAAGAAAGTGAGAACAGGCAGTGGCGGGAGAGAAGCAGTGCACTGGAGGAAGAAAGAGTAAAGGTCCAAATAAATCCTGTCTGAAAACCCAAGGTCATAAAGTGGGCTCTAATCATGAGAGGAAGATTTCAGGTTAACACTACCATGCATCCTCCCTTTGCAGGCAACCTCTTCCTCTGGCTACTAGAAAAGGAAGACTCCTCTTCATATCCAGCCTTAAAGGTGAGCAAAGACCAACTCGGTATTCATTGGACATGAAATCAAACATTTCTGGGACTAGATGAAGTTATTTCCCAGCCCAAAAGACTATGCTGATAAATACAACCTGGATTACTGGCTGTGGTAGGAGTGGGGTGGGCAAATAACCTGGTGTTTATAATGTGTTTAGAAGACTCAGAGTGCTTGATGCTATTTCCCAAAAGGCTGAGTTTAGTATAGCAATGCCAGGGATATCATCATTCCATAAATCTCGTTTACACCCTTAGTCACTAGAATCTTGGCTTTTTTATTACATCTGACGGTTGCTTCCACAATCATAAACATGATCCTCTGAATCATTTCCACTCTTTGAAAATGTTAGTTTTAATGTCACACGTAAATTCTGCCATAGCACTACCATCATAATTTAATTTGCAAAACCTTTAAGCCAATATATGGTCTTCCCTATCATTTCACTGGAAAACAGAAAATTGCGAAATTCTGTGACTTATTCATTTTACAGTGGTGCAGAATAACTCAAGACCCATCTATCACATGACCAGTCATAGCCATTTTTAAAGTACACGCTGTTTTTCAATCACCAGAGCACATTAGATAGCAGGCCCTTTTGCAAAGCAAACTCCCAAAAAAAGAAAGATAAGCTTAAATAGTTACCATTCTCATTAAACATTCGTCTATTTCTCTTTTCACTTGAAAAAAATGTTAAATCATTTGGAACTTCCCTTTGCTGAGTCCTGTCCTCCACAGAGGCTTGTTCTCTGTCTCTTTCTCACCCCCCGTCTCCCTCAGGTCAACAACTGCCCCAAGTACCAATTGATAAGGGATACTGCCTATCACTAGGGTGTTAAATTTCCACTGGAAATTTAAGATGGGGAAAATGGTATTGACCATAATATTTTCCAAGGAGAGGACTGCATATGTTTACAAGGAGAGCTTTAAGTCATTTGTAGCCAAAAAGACTCTTGAAGTGAATCCTAGAACTGCAAATCAATGTTTGCTCCTCTGCCTGTCAGAAATGTGCAAGGCTCCTGTTTGGTAGAAAAGAACATGCAAGTTTTAGGGCCTGAGTTGAATTTCTCTATACAGAAGAGAGCGGGCTCTCCAGGAGGTGGTCTTTCTCCTCTTGTTCCCCAGTGTACACCCCTCCTTTAAATTAAATGTAGAGAGAATATTTAAAGACAATCGTTTAAGGTAGTGCTGTATTAGTAGGCTATCCAAGACACCTGTATGCCTCAAAACAACCAAATGCCCTGCTCTTTTTCTCTTCTTGACTCTGCTCTCTCTTTCCATTTTTCTTGACTTGTTTTAATTTAAAAATTGAAAATGTAATTATTCCCTCACAGATGTGAGCTAAGTCTCAGTTCTTTTATCTCCCAATTTCTGATTCAACTAAGCAAACAAAAACTACCTTCCTTTTCTATTCTTCCTTCTACATGATAAATGCAAAAAGAAGGAAGGAAGAGAGACAGAAAGAAAATAAAAAGAGAGAAAGAAAGAAAAAGAAAGAGGAAAAGAAAGAAAAAGAAAGAAAGAGGAGAGAAAAAGAGAGAGGGAGGGAGGAAAGAAGGAAGGAAGGAAGCAAAGAAGGAAGGAAAGAAGGAGGGAAGGAAGGAAAGAGAAACAGGAAGGAAGGAAAGAAGGAAGGAAGGAAAGAAGGAAGGAAAGAAGGAGGGAAGGAAGGAAAGAGAAAGTGGAAGGAAAGAAAGAAGGAAGGAAGGAAGAAAGAAAGAAAGGAAGGAAGGAGGGAAGGAAGGAATGAAAGAAGGAAGGAGGGAAGGAAGGAATGAAAGAAGGAAGGAGGGAAGGAAGGAAGGAGGGAAGGAGGGAAGCAGGGAAGGAGAGAGAGAAGGAGGGAGGGAGAGAAAGAAAAAGAAAGAGAAGAAAGGATGAAAGGGGGAAGAAAGAAAGATTGTCTAGAAAAATGCATGATAGTGTTTTAGCAATCATTTAAATGAATCATTCATAACTGTTTTCTCCAATCAGAAATTTGTCTGATGCAGAAAATTTAGAAGTATTTAAAGAAAACAAATTTGTCTGACACTATTTTTCTTTACATTGCTGAAAGTGGATTAAATTCCACTTTCTCACTCCAAAAATAAACTTCAGATAAATTTATATTCTCAGCAACAGTCTGAACTCAAACATTTAGCTCACATATAACCCACATATACGGTCATATGACTATATGACTTTAAACAGCTATGTAAGTGAAAAATTAAAATGAATAGTTTCTCTTGCATTATAATCAACAAAGCCCTTCAAGGTTTGAGGACAAAACATTTGTTAAAATTAACCACTCAGATAACTCGAGATGGTACTGTCAGAGGCGTTTGAACCAGAGCAGCTCCATCTTAAATAGAAGCTGGGTAAAATGAGGCTGAAACCTACTGGGCTGCATTCCCAGAGGGTTAACACATTCTAAGTCACAGAATGACATACGAAATCAGCAAAAGATACGGGTCACAAAGACCTTACTGATAAAACACGCTGCAGTAAAGAAGCCAGCCAAAACCCACCAAAAGCAAGATGGCGACAAGAGTGACCTCTGTCCTCACTGCTACACTCCCATTAGCACCATGACAGTTTACAGACGCCATGGCAATGTCAGGAAGTTACCCTATATGGTCTAAAAAGGGGAGGCATGAATAATCCACCCCTTGCTTAGCATATCATCAAGAAATAACTATAAAAAATTGGCAACCAGCAGCCCTCAGGACTGCTCTGTCCATGGAGTAGCCATTCTTTCATACTTTTCCTTTCGTAATAAACTCGCTTTCACTTTACTCTATGGACTTGTCCTGAATTCTTTCTTGCTCAAGATCCAAGAACCCTCTCTTGGAGTCTGGATCTGGACCCCCTTCTGGTAACAGTAGCCCTGGTCAAAGACTCTCAAAAGCATAACTCATTCAGAGGCAGGCAGACAGAATGAGTCTCCCAGGAAGCTTGTCCTGCTTCTCTGGAGTTGAATGGAAGGCTCACTTCATGATCTCACTCCTTGATTGTCCATCTGCATTAATTTTTTCTGGTTTTAATTCTTTCTGTCTCCAGATCTAAGCACTCACCTTAAGAACTCTTTGCTAGACCCACTATGTTAGTCCATTCCTGCTGCTATCACAAAATATCTTAGACTCAGTAAATTATAAATAACAGAAATGTATGTCCCACAGTTCTGGAAACTGGGAAGTCCCGGGTCAAGGTGCTGGCAAGTTCAGTATCTAGTGAAGGCCTGTTTCTCACAAATGGTGCTTTCTCTGTGTCCTCACATGGCCAAAAAGGCAAGGCAGCTCCCTTCAACCTCTTTTATAAGAGCATTAATCCCACCCATGAAAGTGGAGTCCTCATGACTTAATCACTTCCCAAAAGGCCCCACTCCTTAATACTATTGAATTGGGAGTTAGGTTTCAACACATGAATTTTGGGGGCACATCAACATTTAGATTATGGAACTCAGTAAATGAATGATTAATTAGCTACCTAAGGACCTAGGGGTTAAAACACATTGGTAAATTATAGTAAACTTATACTTAGTGTGTGATTTTAGCAGTTACCAAGTGCTTCCAAACAACTGGCTTATTCATCCATGTCTTCCTCATATAAGACAGAACAAGTAAACTTATTCCTCTTTTATGTACAAGGATTACGGAAGTGAATAGCAACTTTTGCTGCTTTAAACAATATATTTACTCAAATATGATAATAAAAATGAAAAATGGATCAATCCCAAAAGATAATAAATGAATACATCTCAAGTTGGCAATTCACAAATTATGTCATGCAGAGCGCAGCCTGACTCATTACCCCCTCCCAGTGTCCCTATTTTGAAAAACTTGTGATCTAACTGTCATTAAGTGTTTTAAATATCTAAAGTGACTGCCAACAAGATTGTCAGCAGTAGGGCAGGATATCCATCACTGGCAACAAAAAGAGGGCAAGTTGAACACAAATGTTACAAGACAGAGACAGAACAAGGAACATTTTAACCTTGCTCAGGGCATGCCCTTAGAAACCATAAGGATTGATGACGCATCAAGATTAATTTGATGACTTGCATTTCAACCAATAAGGCAGATTTTCAGGAATGCATATTCTAACTTGGAGCTAGGAAAGGCACAAACCCTGGGCCCAGTCCATCTTTGGGGATTGAGAACAGAGAGTTGAGAACTCATCTTATTAATAATTCCTGCAGTACTGGAGTGTGTGTTTTTAACTTGGAGCCAGAGAGAGTCTTCCTCACCCACAGAGAGGAGAGTAAAAGTCATCCAGAATGTTGCATCTCTCTTAGCTCTTCTTAGGAGGGCCTGGAGCTGCTACAGGAAGTTTCTCATTTGCAGTTCTGAAGTTCTTTCTTTTCTCAGGCCACTTTCTCTTCCAAGTCCAGCTGGGCACTACCCTGCCCCCTGGAATTTACTCCAACACAGATTCCTTCAGGCTTAACCCCAATTTCAGTGTCTGGGCCTTCGGAGTCACAGCCAAAGCTCAGCAGCAGATAAAGTACAAAAGTCAGCAAGGTAGAATTTGAAGCAAACTGCCCTGGTGTATGTTTTCTAGGGTTGCCGTAACAAAGTACCACAGACTGGGTGGCTTAAACTACAGAAACTTAATGTTTCACAATTCTGGAGGCTGAAATCCTGATATCAAGGAGTCAACAAGGTTGATTTCTCCTGAGTCCTCTGTCTTTAGTAGATTCCTGTGTCTACACATGGTAGTCCCTCTGTGTGTGTCTACATTCTAATGTCCTCATTTTGTGAAGACACCAGTCAGCTTGGATTAGGACCCACAATAGGACCTCACTTCAATTTAATTACCTCTTCAAAGACCCTATTTCCAAATACAGTCACTTTCTGAGGTACTAGGGGATTAGGACTTCAACGGGAGCTGATCATAATCGCAAAAAACACAATCCCAAATGTCATCATCTTGAAATCCTGAAAGATCAACATCCTGAAAATATTGAGACAGCCAGGTGGGAGGGGTCCCCAGAGAAACTCCAACTGGTCTGCGCACCGGGAGGAGCATGCACTGGGGTGGAGCCACATACGTTTGCGCCTTTGCAGCAGCGAGGAGCCTGGCCCCTCCTCTTCCTGGGTGGTACCTGGGATTCAATCTGTGAGGCAGGAAGTGCACTAGCAGGACCCTGGCTTTGCAGAGGGTCCCTGTTTCCCCTTTTTCCCCCTTTTGCCCAATAAATTCCATTATTCTCACCCTTCAAATTGTCTGTGAGCCTAATTTTTTGTGGCCATGTGGCAAGGACTCCTGTCTTTAGTGGAACTAAGGAGAACGTCCTACAACAATATAATTCTGGAAAAAAATGACTTTTAAAATTCTTTAAAATATTTCTATATTTATATTATATTTACGATTATATTTATATTGTATTAAATTTTAAAGGGGACTTATTTCAGAAACACACAAACACAAGAGAATACTTCATAGGCCACTTTACACAATAAAATAGGTAATAATAACATACACATTTTGGCAAGCATAAACACTCAGGTATACTAACAACAGTCACACAGGCATAACAATTATGAGCAGATGAACAGTATTCATAAAGAAATAGGCCAAAAGCAAAATGTATGAATGCTTATCACTATGGCTGCTAACTGTGCGCACCCAGCTTTATAACTGCAGTCATCTGAAACACTGTGATGAACAACCCAAGTCTTTTGATAAGATTAATCCAAAACCATTTTGGGTCACTGCTGCATCATCACTGCATGTAGCCCAAAGAGCCAGCATCTCAAGAAATTTTATCTTTCACAAATGCAAATGTATGAAAAGGATAGCTCTTATATGACATTTTTACATACATGCACAATGTTTGCACACCTAGTCAACCTTGTGATGATGCACTTTCATGGAGTCACGTTTGCAAAAAATTACATAAAACAAATTAGAACTCTCTGAACGTCTTTATACAATTTACATCTCCAGTGTTAGCAATGACGAAAAGATGAAATATATAGCATAGCATACTGTAAAAAATAATGCCAACAATTTAAAATAGTGAAAAACACCAAAAATAAAAAAAGAAAATTTAACATATGAAAATACATATTGCAAAGAAAGATTGTGGGCAATTGCACAGAGACAGCCCCGAAGAGCTAACTTTCATAATCACTAACTACATTCTGAAGTCTTGCATCATGAGAAGCTTCTTTTTATCTTTTAGGATATGTATCTCCTTGGAGAATATGTTGACATTTATTTTCTATGTGGCACTGCTCTTTTTAAAATTACTCTATAATTCAATAAACACCAACATCAGCATTCCCATTTTAAACTATTAAACTCTCCCATCTTCTGTGCTATGCTCATATGCTGTTTTGGATACCCAGAAATCCATTCCACATGCACCTATATGCACACCACAAATTTAGCAGAAACAATACCGGTGATTCAACAGCAACACCATTGTGTGTCTTCTTATCCTACCGTGCACCTAATTATACTCAAAAACTAAGTAACTTCTCTGGCTTGTTCAGCTAAATGAAGCTTTAATTCATTAAAATCTGGAATGTTGTCAGCTAGGAAGGAATGTCAATGCAGGTAAATGACACATTTTTTAAACTGAAGTTTTCACTGGACCAATTCATCCATCTGAATTTCCCTCCAAATGCATTAGGCTGAACGGAAAAACAAACTTCATTAGTAATACCTTGAAATCCACTTTCATAATCCTTGATGACACCTAATTTCAAGTCTGTCATTATGGTTTGGGAATTCAACTGAAATCCATTTTCTTCTGCATAAAGACTACAACGTAATTGTTCAACCTGACATGATGCAACCATCCTGTGACTATGATTTTTATCATTTTAGACATAAGGGATGTTATACTGTAGGGATTTTGATCATTTGGGATTTCAACATTTGAGATTATGCCATTCAGGATAGTGTCTTTCAGGATCATGATCCAAACCTGACATTAATACATGAATAGGGGATGCACAATCCCGCCCATAGTACTTGGGAACTCCAGCGGACCATGGGCTCACTTGACCTCCAAGCCCCTGGGTCGAACATCAACTTCCCTTCCTCATCCTGATGACCAAGTACCTGTGAGATCAGCTCTATTCTACAAGGAATGGTTATGCACACTTAGATTTCTAGTGGCCACCAAAAATGTTGAAATGGTATCAAAAGTAAACAAAGCCAGAAACTAGTTAAAGAGGTAAGGACAGAGTTTCATCAGTAATGTACTATTGCAATAGGGAAAGGAGTTCTGCACGAACCGAAGACAACTTCAATTTGTGGAGAGGTGACTGGTGTTTTAAAGGGAGAATGAGAGAGTTGGGAGGGGGTGGGTATTAGAGTCTGGAAAGTAAAAAAACTACAAAAAACAGAAACAGGGAATTGGTTCATGTGAAGCATCTCAGGATGCAACACTTCAGAATATAGTTAGTGATCATAAAAGTTAGCTCTTAGGGGCTATCTCTATGCAATTGCCCATAATCTTTCCCTGCAATATGTTTTTCATATGTTAGATTTTCTTTTTTTAAGCCTTTTTCACTATTTTAAATTGTTGGCATTATTTTTTACAATATGCTATGATATGTATTTCATCTTTCCAACTAATCATAAGCCTTTATGTCCCAAAAGCCAGTATACCAGACAGGGCAGGAAGCTGAAGAACAGCAAGACCGAAAGTCACAAACAGCCACAGTGATGACTCCCTCTTTTTTGTAAATTTAGCTAAAGGCTGTGGTAAAGTGGAAAAGGAAAAAATATATTAAGAAAGCAGAAGATTTAAGACCTAACTGACTCTCAAACCAAAACAAAGCCCATCATTGCAAACTTACATAAGCCAGTTTGGTTATGCACACTTAGATTTCTAGTGGTCACCAAAAAGGTTGAAAGGGTGTCAAGAATAAACAAAGCCATATGCTAAAGAGGTAACGACAGATTTTCATCAGTAATAAACTATTGCAATAGGGAAACAAGTTCTATATAAACTGAACTCAGCTTCAATTTGGAGAGAGGTGACTGGTATTTTAAAGGGAGATTGAGAGAGTAGGGAGGGGCAGGTATTAGAGTCAGGGGACCAAAAAATTACAAAAAACAGAAACAGGGAATTAGTTCATGTAAAATTCAGCTGGGATTGCTAACTGGAGCTATCAGAGTTAGGCTCCTTCCCTCCCACAGATGCTGGGAGACAGGGTCCCTGTATTTAGGTGTTGGCTGAAACAAACAGTACATCCTTATGACAGCCTTGAGTGTTCTCGGGCAAGCATTTTATACGTGGGTCTAGGGTCATTCTTAGGAACGCTACTTTGAGTTATTAGAAACTATATTAGTGAGTGTTCAAGTCTTAATATGCCAAGCTGAGGCCTAGTCAAGACGAGAGCTTCAAGGAGCCTGGCTAGAGTTTGGTGAAGGAGAGAATCTATTATAGTGAAAATTTACTACTCTCCCACACCTCACTATTAGGTGTTTTTGTTTTTTGGTTTTCTTGTTGTTGTTTTTTGTTTTTTGAGACAGAGTTTTGCTCTTGTTGCTCAGGCTGGAGTGCAAGGGCACAATCTCAGCTTACCGCAACCTCTGCCTCCCAGGTTCAACCGATTCTCCTGCCTCAGCCTCCCGAGTAGCTGGGATTACTGGCACCCGCCACCTTGCCCGGCTAATTTTTGTATTTTTAGTAGAGATGGGGTTTCACCATGTTGGCCAGGCTGGTGTTGAACTTCGGACCTCGTGATCTTCCCACCTCAGCCTCCCAAAGTGCTGGGATTACAGGAGTAAGCCACCACGCCTGGCCACCATTAGGTTTTAACAAAAACAAATCTCAGCATAAATTTATTTACACAGACAGACATGTATGTAGTAGCAACTATTCATTAGCAAGAAAGCATAAAACAGTTTATACTACTTGTTCTGTGTGCTGGATGAACCCTTTTTAGGTGGCCCAGGGATGAAACATGCAGTTGAAATAGACATTGTGAGATTTCCAAGGCAGGATTCTATGCTTACACAGCACCAGGCAGTCAGAAATTCTCCTAAATCAACATCTGGATTGAAGGGAATTGAACCATAACTGTCATCCTTAAAAATATCAGGACGGGCCTTCATGTGTTTTTACACTTTTTAAAAAGGATGGAAAGACTCTGAACTATTTTAGCCAATCCATATGTTCAAAATATGTTTAATTCATCAGTGAGAGCCAAAGTCTATTTCTAACATCCATCAGGCTAATCAACAAACACTAAATTCAGCAATGGAAACCCAAATTTGGAACTGATATGCTAGTTCTTAGAGTATCAGAGGTTGAACAAAAGTATATACAATAAAAGGCATGTAGCAGCTATTTCCACAGTGGGCCCCTCTCACATTATACCCCCTGCCACATCTGAACTATACTGCCCTGCTAGCATTATATCTGACCACAAATAAAGTTAAGCCTAAACTAAAGTTTGCCCTGCTGTATGTACTTTAAAGTAAATTACAGAGATTGTAATACCTGTTTTATACAAAGTTGAACCATGGCAATGGCAAACACACTGCACCTGGGGCTAGGACCCCTGGGTTACGATTTTAGAGCACCCACCTTGGACACAACTTCTCTTTGGACCTCATTTTCTTCAGCTAGAAAATAAATGGACTGACTTAGGTCACACTTCCCAGATTTGTCCTATAGAAACGGAGGGTTTTGTGGAGGAGCTTCAGGAATCCTACAAACCTGTAATATACATTTTTATATCATTTATTTGCAATGTATTTTTAAAGAAAAAAAGAGAAAATACGACGTCCATGCCAGCATAGCATGCACACATCCAGTAAAATTCAACACAGTAGACTTAGTGCTACCAGACCAACTTGTTTTTTTCAATCTTAGAATAAAGCTTCTCTAACCGTATCTGTAAATGACATATAAAGATACTGTAAACACGTGATTGAGAAAGTAGATTGTAACTCAACCTTTTTTGTTGTTAAATTTAGGCCCATGCTTGTCAACTCAAGTAAAAGTACGTGACAAGGGACATGACTAGGATACAGGTAATGTACTCGGCTTAATGCCAGGAAAAGCTTAAGGATGGATGCCCTCATCACAGCATAGTTGTCAGTTATGCAACAGAAAGGAAAGGCCCAACATTTTTGCATTTATTGTAAGTTCTTGTTAAAATTTGACTTTTTAATTTTAAGGCTAGAGCCATTGTAAGTCTTGGGGTTTTTTTATCTAACTGTGTCTTTTCCCCAGGTAAGAAAAATAAATCCTTCTAAAGCTGAAAATTGCTATGAATCACTAGTTAAAAATAAAGCTTCCAAGAAGATTTGTTGATGGATATGGTGAATGGATGTGGCTCAAGTTAAACTATCAAAATGCCTGATTATCACCAGCTGATTTCTCAACTAGGATTCCACTCACAACTGCACGTGAAATGAAAGCAATGTCTCTCGAACTACATAACACAACTTGAAGACAATAAAGAATGAGAGTACATTGCCCAGGTCTTCAATAGATTTGAGTGAAATTCTTCAAAATAATTTTGACTTCAAATATACTTCAATGTAAATCTGAAACAAAACATGGTGAACATATCACATAAACTCAGATTTTTCAACAGTAATTGAACAATTTATAGGAAACAAATGCAAATAATACTTAACATCTAACAACAAAAATGCATTAACTTTTATCTTCAGATGCTGCTCTATGGCAGGTCTGGGAGAAGTTGTTAGAAAAAGCTTATTATATTCTGGACTCTTGATATCAGCAGGTCAACTAGAGTGCATGCATGATGAAGCAGGGACTTCGCTTGGTTAACTGCTTATCTCCAGGATCTAGGATGGCACACACTAGGTGCTCAATAAATGTTGTTGAATGAATAAATGTATAAGCTGATACAAAAATAGACAGCATTATTATCAGGGCTCAGAGAAGAATCCAGATATGTACACTACAGATGCATAAAAACTGATTCTAAGAAATGCTTCTGCTATGACTAAAGGAGCAGTAGATTTTTGTGGCTGTCTCCATTTTGTTTACTTTTACATAATATGCCCATATAAACAAATACAATGAAAATATATCCCTAGTAAAATACAGAACACACACACAATAGGAGAGGAAGTATTTAAATGCATAGACAGGAGATCTACAAGTGGTGATTTCTGGGCCAAATCCAGCCATGCCCATTAATTGATGTGTTGTTCATGTGCTGTTGGGCTACAATGGCAGTGTTAAATACCTGCAACAGAGACAATATGGCACACAAAGCTGAAAATATTTACTATCTGGCCTTGTACAGGGAGAGTCTGCCTACTCCTGGTGTAGATAAAGTATAACATACCATCAATTAAGAAAATATGTAATGACAATTATACCAAAAAGTAGTTATAAAATGGCAGAAAAAAATCAAAGGAATATCTTCTAAAAGCTATTGCCAAAATGGATTGAGGCATTCCTTGTATACTATGAACCTGAGCATCCGCTATAAAGAATATCCCGTTAAAGTCATGCTTAATAACTCCATGCAAATTGTAGATGTTAAGACATAATCATTTAATCACAAATGTCTTAGAGTTACAGTAACAAAAGCGGCCAGTTCAAGGATTTACTTTTTTATACTTACATTTTCACTATCCTTAGACAATATTTCAGCTAAGAAAAAAATAATTTTTTTGTTTGTCTTTTTTTTTCTTAAAAAGAAGATTAAGTACCTTTGATAAGTATCTTTCAAATATCACAAGAAGGCACCAGTTTGTATATCTCAGTAATTTTTTAGCCTTCATACATTATTTGTGAAATAAAATACAAACACAGAAAACAACACAAAACAATGTATAAGGTGATCACACCTTTGGCAGGCAGAATTCTAAAGACATCCTCCCAGGATTCTAGTCCCCTGGTTATTCAATCAAACACTCACCTAAGTACTGCTGTGAAGAGACACTGAAGATGGAACTAAGGATACTTACTAACTGACCTTAAAATAGGGAGCTTATCCTGTATTCTCATGCGGACCAACGTGATCACGTGAGTCCTTCAAAGCAGCAGAGGAAAGCAGAAGAGTTGCAATAGAAGGAGAAATCTGAGAGATTCAAAACATAAGAGGGACTCCACTTACTGCTGCTGTTTGAAGATGAGGAGGCAATGTAGGGGTGGCCTTAAGAAGCTAAGTATATTAGTTCATTTACACACGGCTAATAAAGACACACCCAAGACTTATTTATAAGTAAATAATGAGTAATTTATAAAGGAAAGAGGTTTAATGGATTCACAGTTCCACATGGCTGGCGAGGCCTCATAATCATGGCAGAAGGCAAAGGAGAAGCAAAGGCACATCTTACATGGCGGCAGGCAAGACAGTTTGTGCAGGAGAACTCCCATTTATAAAACCATCAGATCCAGAAAGACTACCACGAGAACAGTATGAGGGAAACTGCCCCCATGATTCAATTATCTCCACCTGGCCCTGCTCTTGACACATGGGGATTATTACAATTAGAGGTGAGATTTGGATAGGGGCATAGCCAAACCATATCACTGAGGGAGCTCCGAGATGACAGCCATCAATAAAACAGGATCCTCAGCCTTGCAGCCTCAAGAAACTGAATTGTGGCAATCATCTGAAAGAACTTGGAAGTGAGCTCTTGCTCAGAGCCCCCAGATAAGAGTCCAGCTGACCAGCAACATGATTCTAGTCTTGTGAGACTCATAGCAGAGAAGCAAGCCAAGCTCACCTGGACTTCTCACCTACAGAACCATGAGATAATAAATTGTGGTTTTTTTTAAGCCTCTAAGTTTATAGTAATTTAGTACCACAATAATAGAAAACTAATACAATGCCCTTGACATCCTCACCTGAGCCAAGAAGTAGAGCTTTGCCAGCCACCTAGAAGCCCCCTCTATGTGCCCCATCTCAAATGCAGCCACCTCTTTCTCCACAAAGAAACCACTCTCTTGCCTTCACAGTATCTTCACAGTAATTTCTTCCTTGCATTGTACAGTCTTATCATCAAAATGATATGCCCCAGATGTTACCTATAATCTACCTCAATTTTTTAGAAATCACCACGTCTGTTTCTTCCAATATACAGCATCTCCCTCCATCTCCTTCTTTTCCTTACAGTCCATCTGTGTAAAAACACAGCCATTTTAACCTGTAGATCTTCTCTCGGTCAGGATTTTGATTGATATTCACAGTGCAATTCAGCAAGCTTCTCTGCCCTCTCTATTGTCTGCAAATTGGCAGCTAGATACAGAGTCTTGATCAATCTCAGCTTGCATCCCTTTGTCAAGGTTATAGGTGTTGCTGTACTTCTCTCCCTTTAGGAGGCACAGAAGGTCTGATTTTCACTCTGGTCACGACATTAGCAGCTCAATACCTAGATCTGTATTTCATGTGTGTTGCAAAATGGTGATAATTCTATCAGCTTTTTCATTTATTCATTGGAATACTCTTTTTAAAGAGATGCTTCCCCTCATCTACTATTGATTACCCAGTGAAACAGTTCATATGAGAGAGGTAGACTGAATGCTTGGGTTTTTCTCTTGCCTTTTAACCAGTTTTTGAAACAATGAATTGATTCAACATCTTCCAAAGATAATTAATTTTAAATAACTTTATGAATTTAAGGATTTAAATATCTCTGATGGGTTCACTTCATGTCAATTAAAACCCTTATTAAAGATCAAATTGTTCCATTTTTGGTGAGTGAGCTGGCCTCTTCAAGTTGGCTTCTGAAGCCTTTTCTCATGACCCTGATGGTCTCTGGTGGGTTCCTTGAAATCTGGCATGACAAGGTGTTACAGGTTGATCTGATACAAATTCTACTCCCGAGCCTGGAATCAGCCATTTCTCCAAAAAGTTCTGGTTGTCTCAGAGGGAAATAGTATTTCAACGCCACAATCTAGGAGCTAGGATTAATGTTATTTTAAAAATTGGAACAAGCTCAAGTTGGCAATAGATAGCGAGGTTACTATGATTCAACAGCAGATAAAGTGTCAACAAAGATGTTAGAATATAAAGTTTGGACCCAGCATAGAATCAAATACGTTTTACTCTTTCAAAACAACCTGTGAATATCTAACAAGACAACATTTGAGATAGCTGAACTTTCTTTAAGTGACTTTGTTAATCATTTCATTATTTCAGAAAATAATATGCATTTTTCACCAATACAAACTAGCCAAAAAAACTGTTTATTGGCTCTCTCCAAATTTCAAAGTTTATCATACAGACATGCAGGAAGCTACTAAATCTTACTCATTATTTGACTGGAACAAATGTTCTACTCTTCTCTCAATCTTCCCAAGTGTTTTAATTAAAGAATAAACCAGAATGGTAAAGTGCAAGTTTATAGTCATTAATTAAAACCCACTTTATCTAAAAGATTTTATCACCCATGTTATTCACAGTACTGTTGACCCCTGAGATTCATTGCAACCCTGGACATTCTATGATTCCATATGCATTATAAATTTATTTCAGCAAGAGACTATTACTCTAGGTATCCATGAGATACTAATGGAGGCAAAATAAAGAGATAGAATTAGGGACAAAACAAAGCAATAGTCCTCAAGAAATGCAATTAACAGTGTACACAAATGCAATCTAAAAATTAAAATAAAATATGAAGCTATACACAATGATTAAAAATTCTCTGCTAGGAATATATATACTGTATATATTTTACAATAAGGAAAGGAAAGTAAAAATAGAATATAGAACAATATTCATATTTTGATACCGTTTTCTCTTTTAAATAAAAGTATTATAAAACTAACCAAAGAATCTAAAAGGAGATAAACTAAAATGATTAACAGTATATTTTATTTATTTTCAAAATTTTTATGTTGCAGTGATTGAATAGTTTTTAAATATTAGTATTTTAAAATCAATAAAATACATTTAAATGTAAAACATGATCTATGTAAAAACTTGTATATGAATGCTTCTAGCAGCATTATTCATGATAACCAAAAAGTTCAAACCACCTTAATATACACCAGCTGATGAAAGGATGAACAAAGTATAGTATATTCAAACAAGAGGATATTATTCTACAATAAAATGGAATAAAGTATACACTACAACATGATGAACTTTGAAAACATTATACTGAGTCAAAGAAGCCAGTCACAAAAGGCCACATTTTGTATGCTTCCATCTGTATGAAATGTTCAAAACAGGCAAATCCAAAGTGGCAGAAAATAGATTAGTGTTTTGCCAGCAGCTGGAGGAGGGGGAGGAATGGGGAGTGACTGCTAATTAGTACTGGGTTTCTTTGTGGGGTGATGAAAATATTCTGGAATTAGATAGTGGTGATGATTGCACAACTTCATGAAAATGCTAAAAACCATTGAAATGTACACTTTAAAAGGGGGGATTTTGTGGTAATGAATTATGTCTCCAGTAAAAACTTTTAAAATATATGTATAATGTAGATGGTAAAATAATTCATTCAAAAAATATTTACTTTTTATAAAGATCTATACAGATGAGAACAGGAGAGGAACCAGAAATCTTTACCAAGAAGGTGGCATTTGTGAGGGGTTTTAGGCATAGAAGCATGGACTATTTGCCCAAGTTTTAGCAAGCATGACAAATTATTAAAGCTAATGTTATCACACTAATAAGGACTTGGGTACTATGACTCATAACATTTTTAACCTAAAAAGGATTCACTTTTAAGCCCAATCAACTGAAGGGGAAGGTTTTCTGTTAAGCCCCCAAAAGAATGAGGAATTTTTCAGGTCGTACATGTATTTCTTAACCAAAATCTCTGATTCTGCTTCAACATTTTGATTGCTGCAGCAATAACGTTAAAATGACACCCGTTAAGCATGCCACAGCCTGCCAAAATGAAGTACATTTTTATCTTTTGGGAATCACATCATTTTGTATTCATAGAACGTGCAGGAAAGCATGCCTTCTTCTTTATCATGTTAAAGACAGTAAGCCCTCATCAGTTCAGCTCATTTACCTAACTTGCCTTGAGGATAACAGTGACACGTTGGCAATCTCATCTATCTATCTAAGATGCACATATATCACCTTTTATACACTGTCAGAAAGAAGGAAGAAAGGCTCTAACTTTGTCTTTCTTAATCACTGTTTAGCTGAATTAAAATTCAACATGGATTTTTCACTTCTTTATCCATACAATCAAGACAGAATTTCTCTCAAAATATTTCCAGGAAAATGTACCCATTTAAAAATTTATTTGTAAATGTATGAGTAGTAGTTAGTGTAAACAAAGCACTAAATGATTACCAAATATATCTGCTTAACTATTATGATGTAATCACAGATGCAGTTCAAAAGTAGATTGTCAAAGGAAGGGTTCCTGTTTGTAATTACTGGCCTGGCCTACAGTTTCTTGGACAATTCCATTCCTCAAGCACACTGGGCATTCATACCAAGTACACTCTGATGCTTACTTTCTGTTTTCTCTTCTTGCTTTTAATGGTTATGGTACATAGTTGCCCTAAATAGTAGACTACCCAACATGTAGAATTTGCTCTGACCTAATTTGCAGGAATGTCTTATAGGTTTGTATGCCATATCTGTATAACTAACATACACATCATTTTTCAATGCTCTAAGTACTATGAGAAAAACAACAAAAGGAAGGTACAGGAAATCTTAGTATAGCACTAAGAGGTCATCAACATTACAAGCTCTTAAAATTCTTTAAAGCGTCCCTCCATCATTTATGGTTGAAGTTCTAAGCCCTTAATGTGGTTCACATAACCAGCCATCATCTGGTCTCCGCCTCACTATGCTATCCTCTTTCTTCAACTGTGCTTGACACACTCTACAGTGTAGTTATACTTGCATTTCCCAAATGTTCAATTTCTCTCCTCTATTTTGTTTCATATTTTCTCTCTGCCTGGAACATGTATCTCTTCCTGGTTCTTGGAGTAATTACTTTTTCAAGATTCAACATTGTAAAACTTTGCTGAACTTTCTCCTCCTAGCTAGACTGAGTCAGGTATGAAGGCCAATATGTGATCTTTCATCTTGACTTTCTTATGCCCAAAATACTGCCTGATGCAGTTAGTGCTTAATATTTTTTTCTAAATGAACAAATAATGAACCAGTGAAAAAATATATATAGCAGCTTGTCTTAGTTCATTCAGACTGCTACAACAAAATACCATTGCTATAGTTTGTTTTGTTTAACTCCTCCAAATCTCTTGTTGAAATCTGCTCCCCATGTTGAAGATAGCGCCTAATGACAGGTATTTGGGTTGCGGAGCAGATCTCTCATAAATGACTTGGTGTGTGTATTAGTCTGTTCTCACACTGCTAATAAAGACATATCCAAGACTGGGTAATTTATAAAGAGAAAAGGTTTAATTGACTCAGTTCAGCATAGCTAGGGAGGCCTCACAAATCATGGTGGAAGGCGAATGAGGAACAAAGTCATGTTTTACATGGCAACAGGCAAGACAGCTTATGTAGGGGAACTCCCATTTATAAAACCATCATATCTCATGAGACTTATTCACTACCATGAGAACAGTATGGGGGAAACCGCCCCCATGATTCAATTATCTCCCCCTGGCCCCACCCTTGACACATGGGGATTATTACAATTTAAGGTGAGATTTGGGTGGAGACACAGCCAAACCATATCTTTCTGCCCCCGCCCCCTCCCAAATCTCACATCTTCACATTTCAAAGCCAATCATGCCTTCCCAATGGTCCCCCAAAGTCTTAACTCATTTCAGCATTAACTTAAAGTCCACAGTCCAAAGTCTCATCTAAGACAAGGCAAGTCTCTTCCACCTATGAGCCTGTAAAATCAAAAGCAAGTTAATTACTTCCCAGATACAATGGGGGTTGTATCAGTCCAATTTCACACTGCTGATAAAGACATACCCGAGACTGAGTAATTTAGATAGATAGATAGATAGATAGATAGATAGATAGATAGATTAAAAAAAAAAAAAAAGGTTGAATGAACTCACAGTTCCACATGGCTGAGGAGGCCCCACAATCATAGCAAAAGGCAAAAGGAACAACTTACATGGCAGCAGTCAAGAGAGAATGAAATCCAAGCAAAAGGGGTTTCCCCTTATAAAACCATCAGATTTTATGAGACTTATTCACTACCACAAGAACAGTTTTGGGGAAAACCGCCCTCATGATTAAATTATCTCCCATCAGGTCCCTCCTACAACACATGGGAATTATGGGAGCTACAATTCAAGATGAGATTTGGGCAGGGACACAGCCAAACCATATCAGGGATACAGGCATTGGATAAAAATACCCATTCCAAATGAAAGAAGTTGGCCAAAACAAAGGGCTACAGGCCCCATGCAAGTCTGAAATTCAATAGGGCAGTCATTAAACCTTAAAGTTCCAAAATAATCTCCTTTGAATCCATGTCTCACACCCAGGTTGCACTGATGCAAGAAGTGGGTTCCCATGGTCTTGGGTAGCTCTGCCCCTGTGGTTCTGCAGGGTATAGTCCCTCTCCCGGCTACTTTCATGGGTTGTCATTGAGTTTCTGTGGCTTTTCCAGGCACATGGTGCAAGCTGATTGTGGATCTACCATTCTGGAGTCTAGCGGATGGTGGCCTTCTTCTCACAGCTCCACTAAGCAGTGTACCAGTGAGGACTCTGTTTGAGGCCTCCCATCCCACATTTCCCTTTGGCACGCCCTAGCAGAGGTTCTCCATGAGGGCTCTGCCCTGTAGCACACCTCTACTCAGACATCCAGGAATTTCCATACATCCTCTGAAATCTACACAGAGGTTCCCAAACTATAATTCTTGACCTCTGTACACCTGTAGGCCCAACATCATGTGTAAGCCACCAAGGCTTGGGGCTTGCATCCTCTGAAGCCACAGCCTGAGCTGTACCTTGGCCTCTTGTAGCCATGGCCAGAACTGAAGCAGCTGGGACATGCAGCACCATGTCCCAAGGCTGCACACAGCAGGGGGGCCCTGAACCTGGCCAAGGAAAATATTTTTTTCTCCTAGGCCTTCAGGCCTGTAATGTGAGGAGCTGCTGTGAAGGTCTCTGACATGCCCTGGAGACATTTTCCCTATTGTCTTGGTTATTAATATTTGGTTCCTCATTACCTATGCAATTTTCTGCAGCAGGCTTGAATTTCTTCCCCAGAAAATGGGTTTTTCTTTTATACTGCATTTTAAGGCTGCAAATTTTTCAAACTTTTATGATCTGCTTCCTGTTGAATGCTTTGCTGCTTAGAAATTTCTTCCCCCAGATGCCCTAAATCCTCTCTCTCAAGTTCAAAATTCCACAGATCTCTAGGGCAGGGGCAAAATGCCTCCAGTCTCTTTGCATAGCAAGAGTGACCTTTACTCCAGTTCCCAACAGGTTCCTCATCTCCATCTGAGATCATCCCAACCTGGACCTTATTGTCCATATCACTATCAGCATTTTGGTCAAAACCATTCAACGAGTCTCTAGGAAGTTCCAAACTTTCCCACATCTACCTGTCTTCTTCTGAGCCCTCCAAACTGTTCCAACCTCTGTCTGTTGCCCAGTTCCAATATGTCTTCAGAGTAATGAGTGAGTTATCAGTCTATTAGTTTCCACAAGAGCTAGTTGTTGAAAAGAAGCTGCCACCTTCTTTCTCTCTTGCCAGGTGATCTTTGCACACATTAGCTCCCCTTTACTTTCACCATGAGTGGAAGCTCCCTGAAGCCCTCATCAGAAACAGATGCTGTCACCAGGCTTCTTGTAAACCCTGCAGATTCATGAGCAAAAAACAAACAAACAAACAAACAAAAAAACTCTTTTCTTTATAAATTACCCAGTCTCAGGTATTCCTTTAGCCTACAGTAACACAAACAAACAGACAACCATAGATTGGGTAACTTATAAACAATGGGAATTTATTTCTCACAGTTCTGGAGGCTGGAAGTCCAAGATCAGGGCAGATTTGGTGTCTGGTGACAGCCCAATTCTCTGGCTCATAAACAGCGTCTTTTTACTGTGTTCTCACATTGAAGAGGTGGACAAGCTCCTGTGGGCCTCTTCTACAAGGTGACTGATATCACTCATGAAGGCTCAACCCTCCTGATTTAACCACTTGACAAAGGACCCACTTCTTAATACTATTATATTGCAGTTTAAGTATCAACATCTGAATTTGGGAAGCACACAAACTTTCAGACCATAGCACAGCATACAACTTTTAGCTGGAGCATGGGCTCTGGAGCCAACTGTGTTTGTATCACTATGCAACTACTTACTAGCTAGCTGTGTGCTGTTAGAATGGGCTTTTTAAACCAATTTTAACTCAATTTTCTCATAAACTGGATATATATATATATATAGAGAGAGAGAGAGAGAGAGCCTGCTCCATAGCTTCAAATCAGTTAAAATGAAAAATTGTTTAAAATAATGTTGAGCACATTAAAAATAACATGTTAGTGCTTACTGATATTATAATTGTAATTACTTGTATTACAGCATACAGGCCAGGAATATAAAGAGTGGGTCCCATCCCCCTCAAGGGGAGAGATTCTTTTTTAAAGAATTACTCAATTTAAAAAAAGAAAGAAAAGAAATGAGGAATGACTATGAAATAGTGTAACTAATACAGTAAAACCACCAAAAGCTGCAAATAAGATCCAAAAACTGCAATTTTATGAAAGACTGAAGTATTACAAGGCTAGTAAAAACTAATTTTTTTCTACTCCATCTTCTGTGAACTGTTTGAGCAAAGATATTTTCACTGATTAGATGTTTTCATGAATATATTTTCTATGAACTGTTTGAACAAAGATATTTTCACTGATTAGATATTTTCCTTGATTAGATAGATCAATTACGTTTTTAAAACCATACACTGTATCTTGTATACCTACCCCAACCAAACCCCACATGGTTTGTGAATGAAATCCATCACCAAAACTTATCAGAATTCACATTATCCCATGGTTTTGCATATTCTTTATAAGATCAACCAAAATGTAAGCATTCATGTGATTTTTTAAATCTCTGCAATGTTCGCCTCCTAATATTATGCACATATTTTAATTCATGCAACCATTGCTCAAATTATTGTTGGAAGTCATCTTTCTGAATGGCCTCTAGTAGTAATTCATGAACCAGCAGAGAAAACCTAAATTATGCTTTTTAGTTAAAATTACCCTTTTAATAAAATGCTACATGACTATCTTAGTCTGTTTGCGTTACTATTACAAAGTATCATAGTCTGCATAATTTATAAACAACAGAACTTATTTCTTACAGTTCTGGATGCTGAGAATTCGAAGACTAAGGCACAAACACTTTTGGTGTGTGGCAAGGGCCTGCTTCCTGGTTCACAGATTGTGCCTTATAGCTGTGTCCACATTTAAGAAAAATGAATGCATTGAAACTGTCCAAAGATTTTGAAGATATTAAGTTGGGTCATAATTTACAGATAAGTTTATCAATCAGCTGAGTTTGAATTCTTTTAGGAGAAAGATTAATGTGAGACCAGACAAAAATTTAACGAGAAGAATACACGATTTTTTTAAAGTATCATTGGCATTTTAGGGTTTGATAAAGGTAATAAAATTGCATTCCTGAACTTTAGTTCTATTTAAGATTTTATCAAATTTAAGAGAAATTTGTTTACCAAGAAGATATAATCAATAAAAGGGTAGAGTGCCAAGGGCAGACATAAAAGTTTTTCATTAAATGTATTTAAGGAAAAAGTTTGCGAGCACAAACATGTCCTCTTTTCAACTTTGAGTTTGTTAACACTGTGTAAGAACAGATGGTTCGGATAGGGTTTTGTCATGCCCCATGAAATAGGAACTGCAAACGCTTGATTTATGTGACAAGAATCCTCACTCAGATTAATTTCTTTGAATTTTACAATGAAATCACTAAAATATTAACCATGTTTTCTATATCACTTAGATTTCGTCGATACAGTTTAATAAATTTATACAAATTTTCTTTCCCCCAAAACTAAATGCTAAATAAAGCAGCCACTGATCCTTAAGGTGAGAAAGAAATAGACCAACAGTCCCTGGCCAACACAGCGTTCGAGACTTAACAAAGCATCCAGGAGGAAAAGTGTGTCCCCGGGGTGTCCCCATCTCTTTTCCTCTTCCCAAGTAGTGACCCCCTTCACCTCTCCTCCCACTAGGGAATTGGTGTTGACCCCACTATGTAGCTTTTCTATTCTGCTTTGCCTCTCTAGCTTTGTTCTCTCAATAATACCTCTATTATGATAACTGTCCTCATCACAATCAATGGTATTTGAAGTATTGTTCACCTCAGAAAAACACACTTCCATTTATAAACAGTCACCAAAATATTTTGCTTTCTCAAAAAACAAGGGGAGTTATTAAGATGGATAGACTACTAGCTAGACTAATAACGAAAAAAAGAGAGAATATCCAAATAAACACAATCAGAAATAACAATGGGGACATTACCACCAACCCCACAGAAATAATATTTTAAAAAGCCCTCTGAGACTACTATGAACACTGCTATGCACACAAGCTAGAAAACCTAGAAGAAATGGATAAATTCCTGGAAACACAACCTTCCAAGATTAAACCAGGAAAAAATTGAATCCCTGAACACACCAATGATGAGTTCAGAAATTGAATCCATAATAAAAAGCCTACCAACCAGAAAAAGTCCAGGACCACACAGATTCACAGCCAAATTCTACCAGATACATACAGAGCTGGTACCATTCCTACTGAAGCTATTTCAAAAAATTGAGGAAGAGGGACTCTTCCTTAACTCATTCTATGAGGCCAGTATCATCCTGATACCAAAAGCTTGCAGAAACACACACACACACAAAGAACACTTTAGGACAATATCCCTGATGAACATAGATGCAAAAATCCTCAACAAAATATTAGCAAACTGAACCTAGCAGCACATCAAAAAGTTAACCTACCAGGATCAAGGAGGCTTTATCCCTGGGATGCAAGGTTGGTTCAACATATATAAACCAGTAAATGTAATTAATCACATAAACAGAACTAAAAACAAAAACCATATGCTTATCTCAATAGCTGCAGAAAAAGCTTTTGATAAACTCCAACATGACTTCATGATAAAAACCCTCAACTAGGCATTGAAGGAACATACTTCAAAATAATAAGAGCCATCTATGACAAAGCCACAGTCAACATCATACAGAATGGCCAAAAGCTGGAAGCATTCCCCTGGGAAACCAGAACAAGACAAGAATGCCCACTCTCTCCACTCCTATTCAACGTAATACTAGAAGTCCTTGCCAGAGCATTCAGGCAAGAGAAGAAATAAAAGGCATCTAAATAGGAGGAGAAGAAGTCAAACTATCTCTCTCTGCAGATATGATTCTATATACTTAGAAAACCCCATAGCCTCTGACCAAAACTCCTTAATCTGATAAACAACTTCAGCAAAGTTTCAGGATACAAAATTAATGTACAAAAATCAGTAGCATTCCTATACATCAGCAACATATAAGCTGAGACCCAAATCAAGAATACAATCCCATTCACAATAGCCACACACACACACACACACACACACAAAACCTAGAAATATAGCTAACCAAGGTGGTAAAAGATTTGTACAATGAGAATTATAAAAGTCTGCTCAAAGAAATCAGAGGTGACATAAACAAATGGAAAAACATTTTATGTTCATGGATAGGAAAAATCAGTATCATTAAAATGGCCATATTGCCCAAAGCAATTTACAGATTCAATGCTATTCCTATTGAACCACCAAAGACATTCTTCATAGAATTAGAAAAAGCTATTTTGAAATTCATATAAAACCAAAAAAGAGCTCAATTAGCCAAGGCAAACCTAAGCAAAAAGAATAAAGCTAGAAGCATCACATTTCTCAATTTCAAACTGTACTGTAAGTCTACAGTAACCAAAGCAGCACAGTACCACTACAAAAACATGTACATAGAGCAATAAGAGAATTGAGAGCTGAGAAATAATGCAGCACACCTACAAGCATCTGATCTTCAACAAAGTCACAAAAAAAAAGCAACAAAGAAAGGACTCCCTATCTAATAAATGGTTCTGGGATAACTAGCTAGCCATATGCAGAAGATTGAAACTGGACCCCTGCCTATTACCATATACAAAAACCAACTCAAGATGGAATAAAGACTTAAATGTAAAACCTAAAACTATAAAAACCCAGATGGTAACCTAGGAAGTACCATTCTGGAAATAGGACCTGGCAAAGATCTTATGACAAAGATGCCAAAAGTTATTGCAACAACAACAAAAAAAATTGACAAATGTGACCTAATTAAATTTAAGAGCTTCTTCACAGCAAAAGAAACCATCAACAGACTAAACAGACAACCTACAGAATGGGAGAAAATATTTGCAAACTACGCATCAGAATCTACAAGGAGCTTAAATCAATAAGCATAAAACATACAACCCCATTAAAACGTGGGCAAAGAACACGAACAGGCACTTTTCAAATGAAGACACACACACAGCCAACAAGCATATGAAAAAATGTTCAGTGTCACTAATCATGAGAGAAATGCAAATCAAAACTATAATGAGATACCATCTCACACCAGTCAGAATGACTATTATCAAAAAGTCAAGAAATAACAGATTCTAGAGAGGGTGCAGGGAAATGGAAACACTTATACACAGCTGTGGGAATGTAAATTATTTCAGGCATTGTGGAAAGTAGTTTGGTGATTTCTCAAAGATCTCAAAGCAGAATTACCATTCAACCCAGCAATCTCATTATAGGGCATATACCCAAAGGAATATAAATCATTCTACCATACAGATACATGCACTTCTTTGTTCATTGCAGCACTATCCCCAATACCAAAGACATGGAATCAACCTAAATGCCCATCAACGGTAGACTGGGTAAAGAAAATGTGTTACATATACACAATGGAATACTACACAACCATAAAAAAGAACGAGATCATGCCCTTCGCAGCAACATGGATGGAGCTGGAGATCATTATCCTAAGTGAACTAGCACAGGAACAGAAAAACCAAATACCATGTTCTCACTTATAAGTGGAAGCTAAACATTGTGTACACATGGACACAAAGAAGTGAACAACAGACACTGGGGCCTACCTGAGGGCAAGAGACTAGGAGGAGGGTGAGAATCAAAAACACTACCTATCAGGTACTGTGCTTATTACCTGGCTGGTGAAATAATCCTTACACCAAACCCTGGCAACACACAATTTACTTACATAACAAACCTACACATGTACCCCTGAAACTAAAATAAAAGTTAAAAAAAAAAAAAGGTGGGGGAAGGATGATTCCCCATAGGATCGCTGGCTGGACAGAGGTAGTACTTTGGGGAGGGGATGCAATAAGCATTATCATCCAGGTTTTGTAGGTTAAGGCTAGGGAGAGAATAAAGCCAACCTCATTAAGCACCAGATGTCAGGCACCATATTGGAAGTCTTGCTTCCTTTTTCTAACATAGTCTTCTTTACAATAATACTCCATGTTACTAACATCGTATTATGAAACAAGAAGCTCATGAGAGGAATTAAGCATATTTTATCTGCTCATCCTTTATCTATGGATAAAGACAGGCTGAAACCCCAGACCTTTGTTCCAGTGCTCTATCCCTGGATCCAAGCCAAAGGCAGCACTTCCCTGTGGCAGCTGTTACTGTATTTCATTTCTTATGTTCCACACCCCTTACATTTTATCAGCATCCTCTAGAACAGGAAAGAACATTGTTTTTATGGAAGTACATTCATCCCGTGTAAAATTTATTGGATGCTGTGATTCAGAGTTACAGAAAAAAGACTACAGTGTAATAACATTATATTTAACGAGGTGTTACATATTTTCCATCCTTCTCTTGGCATTTTAGACATTATTCTCCTAGGTCAGAACACCAATATTTCATGCTGTTTTCGTGGACTTGAAGCTTACTTGACTATGGTTAATGCTAATTAATATTGTGAACCCATAGAAGATGTCTGCTGATGTCACATTACCACTGAAACACTGTCCAAACTATTGTTTTGGAAGTTAAGATACTGAAGAAATAAACCCCTTGATATACAAACACGAGCTGGGAGGTCACGTTTCTAGCGTCTTCTTATGCCTTGGAAATTAGCTAACTAAGTTAGCTGCATCTTCCTAGATCCTAGAGGGAAGCCAGAGGTAGTTCAAAATGCTGACTTTCTATAAACTAAGCCCAGGTGGGGAATATAATTCAGACCACATAGAAAACATTTTTCCCCATTTTTATCCCTTCTCAGACCTCCTAATGTACTGCTCTAGCAATTAAATCTCCGTATACTCATGAGGCATTTCCTAAGTGCCCTGAGACTTCAAACAAAACGCATGGCTGGTTAAAGGTTTGCTTTTTTTTTACGTCCTGATAGAAAATTTATATTGGATCTGGGACACCATCTGGGTGAGACACAAGTGATTAGGGTGTTAGCTCTAAACCCCTTGCTTAGCAATTTTACTAGATGATATTTTCTTCATACCATGATATTCAGCATGTTCCAGAAGGTTTTGGCAAAAAAAAAAAAAACTTATTCCCATTATACTAGGGTTATGAAATGCAGGTCGGTTTTGAATGGACACAGAAGGGAACAAGTGTTTAAAAAACAGTCAAATTGTTTCAGGTAAACCTAATTTACCCCTGACTTTCAGCTGTCATTCATGGGAAAACTGTCACCCGTAAGATGTACTAAAATTACTCTGAAGTAATTTAAAGCCAATTTAAAGCCAATTATTTAAAATAAATGTTGATGACAAAGTATACAAAGTTTAAAAATAAAAATGTTGAATGTAAACACAACTTAATTTGTCCTGGTCCCTGTACCAGGTGGAGCATGTAAAGGCAGCAAGCATTGATGTTTTCCTGGCTTAGCAAACTGCCTCACCGGCTTCAAACTGCTTTGGCACTTCTAATTTTACATTCGGAGTAACCGCCTCCTTCCCTCTTCACTGCTGCTATCACTCCTACTTGCTGGTCTCCCTCTAGGCATCTTTGGCTTGAAGTCAACAAAATTACATGAGGGTGAAAGAAATAGAAACTGCAGTTTTCTCTCCAAGCAGCTTGGTAAATTTTCATTTCTTTTCTTTTTTCTTGTCCTACCTTGACTCATTCCTACCACTATCATACTACTAGATCAAGTCTCAAAATATTAACAAATATTTTTTAACATTTTGCTGGGCCTATTCTCTCCTATAAATTGAAATCTATATGTCTATGGACTTTAAATAACTACGATAAAGTATTTCATTGATTTGAATAATTTTAAGACTCTTTTTTACTACTTTTCTTCTCTTTATCTACCCAAAGAAAAGGCAAGATTTTTAAAATAATTTCCTCAGGAGACTGCCTTCCTAACTCACTCACTGGTAGAATCAAAGACTTAGAAATGGATTCCCATGTGTTCTTCATGAAAGAAATAGAAAAGCAACTTGGCTTCTTCTCTTATTACTTGGTTAATATGTGGGCTGCATAGTACAGCCTACACAATACTGCACTTGAAAGTGAAGACCTGGGAGTCAGAAAAATGTCCAACTTCAACTCTGCTGTATTCATTTTCCACCATAATGAATTACCGTAAACTTAGAGATTTAAAGCAACCCAAATGTATTATCTGACAGTTCTGTAGGCTAGAAGTTCAACAAGCCTCTCACTGGGCCAAAATCAAGGTGTCTGCAGGACTGTGTTCCTTTGTGGAGACTCTAAGGGTAAATCAACGTTCTCGCCTTTTCCAGTTTCTAGAGGCTTTCCACATTCCATGACTCATGACTCCCTCCCCCATCTTCAAAGCCAAATGCAACAAAAATACAGAGAAATGCAATTCTCTGACCATTCTGTAATTCCATCTTCCTTTCTCCGATCACAATGGGAAGGGCTGTCTGCTTTTAAGATTAGCTTGAGCCTACTTAGATAATGCAAGATAATTTCTGCATCTTAAAGTCTTTAATATCACATCTTCAAAGTCCTTTTTGCCTTGTAAGGCAACATATACACATGTTCCAAGAATTAGGATGTAGACATCTTTGAAGTGGTCATTATTCTACCTACCACATCACCTATCAGCACCTTGTTCCACATGGACAAAGTCATAGGTTAGTTGTTCTTTATCTGAAGTAACTCCAAGTTCTTGTAAGAAATCTCAGACCTGTCTCTCAATCTCCTCTGTTTTCATCTAAAGATTTCGTTAGTGTATATCTTTGAGCATTCAAAAGTAGACAGATGCAACTACAAACTCATTTCACCTGTTCCACAATGATTTGGTTAAATTGAAGGATTATCTAACGACTCTATAACATCCTAGTTATATTTTCTGAGAAACTTATGGTCCTTATTGGGCCTCAATCAAATGTCATTCATGTCTTATTTCACATGTAGTTAGAAGGGGAGTGTGTGTAAAATATGGCCATGATGTGACTCTTGTAGTATCTTTACTCATCTTGGAAACAGAAAAACTTAGCTAGTTTCATAAACTTAATTTCTTTCCTTCTTCAGTTTTCTCTATCTGAAATTTTGAGGCTTATCTTTAACCCATCTTTGAAAGCACAGAATTTCCTAAACTTTTTAAGAATTAGATGACTTTTCCAGATTTTGGAATTTTCTTTGCCCTTCATGAACACTATCACTGCAGAAAAAGCAAGACTTGTACTTTCAAGACAATAAAATAAGCCTAGTTTATAAAATTATTATTTAGAGGCTAAATATGGAATTTCAGATATTCACTCTGTACCACAAAAAACTGAAATTAGCATTCTTCTTGGTAGCTGTATTCTCTGCTACGGTACTTCCTTATTGTTCTATGTACTGTACTCTACTTTTGAAACTCCCAATCAGTAGGAAACCATTCTATGCTCTCAGATAAATATAAATACCCTGATGAGTGAAAGAAATGTAATGGGACCCTTTGAAAAAGTAAATAGTTAATGTACACAAAGAAGGTGGAAATGACATTTGGATTCTCCAAAGTCTATCAGTTCTCAAACTTTCTGGCCTTAGCATCCCTTTACACTCTCAAAAGTGAAGGGCCTCAAGGAGTTTTAGGTCACGTGGATTGTGTGTACTGATATTTCTAATATTAGACATTTACATTGAGAAATTTAAAATATTTTTCAGTTTTAAAATGACAGTAAACACATTAAATGTTAACACAAACAACATCTTAATGAAAATTAACTATATTTTCCAAATCACAAAACTTAGAAGAGTTGCACAATTTTAATTTTTTTTTTTTTTTTTTTTTTTTTTTGAGATAAAGTCTCACTCTGTCACCCAGTCTGGAGTGCAGTGGCATGATCTCAGCTCACTGCAACTTCTGCTTCCCCCACTCAAGTGATCCTCCTATCTCAGCCTCCCAAGTAGCTAGAATTACAAGCATGCGCCACCACGCTGGGCTAACTTTTGTATTTTTAGTATAGACGGGATTTCATCATGTTGGTCAGGCTGGTCTCGAACTCCTTGCCTCAAGTAATCCACTTGCCTTGGCCTCCCAAAGTTCTGGTATTACAAGCATGAGCCACCACACTCGATGTAAATATTTTTACGTCTCTTTAACGTACACCCTAGTAGAAGGCAGCTAGACTCACCAGAGAAGTACCCACTTGTAAATAGTTTTTTTACTACATTTAGTTAAAATGCTCTTCTCAATATTGTACCATATGAAACTTACATGTGGAAACTTAAAGATCTTTTGAAAACCAAGTTTTATTTGTACTGGTTTCTCCTACTATTAATCCTTTTTTGCCTCCTGCCAAACAGTATTCTTTGTCTTCTTCCACTCATTATGTTATTTATGCTTATGTAGTAAATGATTATAATTTATCTTAGAATTTCCATTAAGTTGTTCTTGGATCATAATCCTCAGGGTATGGTTATAATCCGATGGATGAAGGGAAATGGCAAATAAGATTTCATGTGGGCATAGATTAGACGGGTGCAACAATTAATTCCAAGCATATTTACAGAAGGATAGCTATCACAGTTGTCAACAATGGTCATGACCAAGGAAAATGGTATAAAAAGTATTATGGTATGGTTTGAAAGAGATTTGTCCTTTGGAAAGCTATTAACAACAAAAATAATGCTAGGTAATAGCAAAAAAGGATATCAAAAGTAAATCATGCAAGTCTGTCATTCCTTATTCAAAATGGATTCATACCATACCTAGGACACTGTGAGCAATTCTGACCTCCATAAAGGCATAGCCAAACTAGATGAAATCCAAGAAGATTAACTAAAATGCTTAAAAGAAAGGAGAGGTTTCTCAAAAATGAGAGATTAAAAAAAGAAAAGAAGGTTATATGTGTAAGTAAACTCTGTCTTAGTTCAGGTAGTTATAACAAAATACCAAAGACAGGGTGGTTTATAAACAACAGAAATTTATTTCTCAGCATCCTGGAGGCTGGAAGTCAGGGCGACAGTACAGTCTGGTCCTGGTGAGGACCTTTCTCCAGGCTGCAGACTATCATCTACTTGTTGTATCCTCACATGGTGGAAAAAGAGCTGGAGAGTTCTTTTTGGGGTCCCTTCTGTAAGGGCACTAATCCCACTTATGAGGGTTCCACCCTAGTGACCTAATCACCTCCCAAAGGCCTTCATCTCCTAATACCATCACACTGGGGATTAGGATTTCAACTCATGAATTTTGAAGGCACACAAACATTCCATCCATTGCAAAGTCTTTGAAATCACAAAAGATATATGTAGAATACAGAGTTAATATGGAGGCAAATATCGAGTTGTTTATCAAATCTGAGAATTCTCAAATTACCTTCCATTGTGGAACCCAGGAGTGGCATAAATTTAAAATATAAGTAGGTTCAGGAAGGGCTTAGGGTAAAGTCATGAATGACAGTCATCATATAGGATAGAACTTCGGAATGCACTCCTCTAGTATCTCCAACTGGCTGTTATAAAGGACAACCAAGTCTACTGTTAAAATGTCCCTTGGTGCTGTCAGATAGAAAAATTTCTTATATCCTTATTTATATACTTTAAATACAAAGATTATCTTATGAAGATCCCTTGCCTTTCCCATCCTTCTGTCCTATAAAAAAGATTCTAGCTTTTCCTTGTCTGTCTTCCTTTTTCCCACCCTCCAAGGAGCTCCCACCTTTGCCAGACTGACCCTTTAAGGCTTTGTAAGGCAAAATCAGACAGAGGGCAGAGGAGAAAAGCACAGGAAACTAGAGGGCTGGGGCTAGAGGAAGAGACGTCCCTAGGTGAAGGACATTTGAAAATAAAAGTCCGGGTATAACTACAGAGAATATGCACGGAGAATGGGAGAGGAGTGGAAAAGAGGATATTAGAAAGCATTGCTTCTGAACGATGTAAAGGATTTAGGTTACTTTGAAGCTAATTTTGGTTTCAGTGCTGTGTTCTTTTGACCATGATACTGCCCCAGACCTAACCACACCAGTCAAGGGTTTACAAACATTCCCATGTGGGCTCATCCAATAATACCCTTTGGGATTCCCTATTAAAACACCTAGAATTCCTACTTATGATTTCTGTTTTACCACATGACACTTTTCAGAAGAAAGTGGTTAAATAAGCTCCTTGGAGAACCTCCTAAGTTAGGTAATTGGAGCACAGGGAAGAATCTGTCATCAGATGCCTTTCACTAAGTTAATTACAGATAAAACCAACACGAAGTGGTTAGAAGCAAAGGTTAAAATTTCACTCCCTTGGACTTTGTATAATAATGAATTAAACTGCTGGACTGCATTGGCAACCTGTTGGGAATATGATTTGGAAATAGAAAAACCAGCCAATGGTGGTCTGATTTTGTTCTTGAAAGTAATTTAAAGTAACACAAACCCACCAAGACTTTACCTCTTTTTTACTTTAAAATGCTATTTGTGATTTTTTAAAATGGTGCAGATGTACAAAAGAATCTATATGCTTTTCCTCAAGTAAAGATACTTTCTCCATATGTGTGTGGACCACAAATCACCTAAATACTTTATAACTCAGGCACCATGACAGAATTTCAGTGCCGTTTCATTTCTCAAAACATTAAATCCTCCACAAATTCAGAAATCACATCACCTTAAAAAGCAGCCAGTGCTGGGGAGTGAGGAATAAGGAGTAGGAGTGAAGAGAGGGTGCAATGGAGAATGGAATGAAATATATGGAGGATGGAAGGATCAGTTATTTTCTTTTCTTTAACAGGAAAGAATCAAATGATCCTGTCTCAATGAATATGCTTCATGTATAGTATTTTTGCTATTTTTTAAAACTTCAGAAAACACATTCCTAAAGGAAGATCCCACCCAAATTCCAAGTTCTTCATTAATCAGGCTTTCCATTACATTGTTCATGAGAAAATTCTCCTTTTTTAAACTACGTGGTTTAACGCCTTCCATATTCCGTAAGATTTCATAACCCATCTTTTCTGCTGGTAGCACCTATATGCTAAAAGTTGTCAAGCTCCAGAGCCTTGTTATGTTTTACTTTACTTCTTCTACATCCACTATAAATACTAGATCCTGATTTTTAATATGTTGAACTATTAAAATATATTAGCTAGAAACTCTAGGTACTTTTAATTAAAAAATAAAAAATCCAAATCCCTACCTAATACACTCGCTTCTGATAATATCCCATTTTCCTTTCCAAATACTATGTCCTCTTAATTGTTTTGGAGGAGGAATGAGAAGCTTTCATTATTGTATATGAACAATAAATAAGAAAATATTCTATGTATATGAGGGCTGGGGGGCATTGCAGACACCATTAGTGCCTTTTCAACATCAAATATCTGCATATCTCTGCTTGAGGGGGCTCTCTGGCTCCTGAAGTGAATTTGGTCCAGGCCAAACCAGGCAGGAAGTGCCGGGGAGTCATGGTTCCTCAGAGCAGCCCTCAACCATTGCCTGCTTGATGTGAGAGGATGTCTTATTCAGTTTGGGCTGCTAGAACAGTTGGGGAGCCCAACTTCAATTAGAGGATAGGCTCACAATGTTTAGTGATAGAGAAGAGGCAAAAAATGTTTTAGAACCTGTTGATCTAGAGAGGGCTGATAGGAACAATTTAACTTTAATCCAAGTCTGTCTGTTATGTAAACTTACATAAGAGCAAAGCAGCTTGGAAACAATTTGACAGGGATCCAGAAAAGCTTCAGAGGCAGTAACGTTTCCAGGAGGCTTTGAAGAATTAATAGGATTCATCTCGGCAGAAGTGTTTAAAGGACATCCTAGTCGGGGTAGCTTAAACAACAAACATTTATTTCTCACACTTCTGGAGGCTGGAAGTACAAGATCAGGGTGCTCACATGGTCGAGTTTTGGTGAGAGCCCTCTTCTGTCTTGCAGACTTCCATCTTTTCACTTGTCCTTACATGGCAGAAAAGAGGGTGAGGCAACTCTCTGAGGTCCCTGTTATAAGGACACTAACCCCATTCTTGGGGCTCCACTCTCATGACCTAATAACCTCCCCCAAGGCAACACATCGTAATACCATGACCTTGGGGATTAAATTTCAACCCAGGAACATTGGAAGGACACAAATTTTGAGTCCATAACAGAAGACAATATCCCCAGCATCTTTGCCTTCAGTTGCAACAACCACGAGGCATGTTCTACACAGCCTCTGAGCGGTCCCAGCAGAAAGGATCCCTGGTTGCCCACCGCCATGATCTGCTTGATAATTCCCCACTCCCTCAAAAGCACTTGCTGAGATCACCTCCCAAAACAGATGACTTACACGCAAATCCGTATATCAGGATCTGCTTCTGGGGGAAGCCCAACTTCAATCAGAGGGTAGGTTCACAATGTTTAAGAAGAAGAGGCAAAATCAGTTGTAGAACTTGTTAGTCTAGAGGAAGGGGCTGAGGTGAACAATTTAACTTTAACTCAAGTCTGCCTGTGATATAAACTCACATAAGAAAGCTCAGAAACAATTTTACAGGGATCCAGAAAAGCCTCAGAGGCAGTAATGTTTCAAGGAGGCTTTGAAGAATTAGTAGGATTCAGCTGGGCAGGATTGTTTAGAGGACATCTCAGGCAGAGGAACCAACAATCAAAGCCAAGAACACCCTTGGGGGCAACAGAGAAACCACGAACATGAGGCAGGAAAGTGTCTCAAGACCTTGGATATGACATTAATTGCAAAGAGCATACATTTCATTCCATATGCTTTGGGGAAGAAAATAAATGTTTGATCAGGGAATTGATACATTACAATTGTTTAGAAACCTAACTATGAACAAAGCATATGAAATTGATTTTTTAAAATAATAAGAGTATAAGATGTTCAAATTACTTACATTTACAATAAAGCTAAATAAATGTTTTGACCAATTTACACCCATCATGGCAAACCTACTATTTTGTGTATATTTGTTTCCATAGATATATGCATATGAATATGATGCTCTTTCATGAATGAAAATAAGATTTTAGGCAAAAGGTACACTAAGGTTTCAGATTTGTGACATATGTCTGCAAGTAAATAAGGACAAAGGTACTCTGCAAAGTCAGTACTTTTCTGGGATTGCCTTTTGCAATGAACGGCATCACCACAGGCTGAGTTTCCAATCTGGGAGACCAGGATTCATCCTTAACACCTCCCTCTTCTTCCACTGCCACATCCAGCCCACCATAAAGTCCCATCCATTTTACCTCCTAAATAGCTCCCAGATTCCTCCACTTTTCTCCATTGCTTATGCCATCACCCAGTCGCAGCCACCATCATCTCTCACTGGGAGGACAGCCAGAGCAAACATTCACCCTAGGTCTGCCATTCTATTACCAGCACAGAAGCTCATGTCTCTCCCCAGCTTAAAGCCCTGCATTGGCTCCCACTGCACTTAGGATAAAGTGATGTGGACTCTGCCAACCTATTCTGCCTCAACTCTCAGGACTCCCTCATTCATTCTCGATGCTCCAGCCACAATGGCCAACCTTTAGTTCCCCAGGAAAACCTGTGATCCCCAACTGGGGGCTTTGCATGTACAGTTCCTCTTGCTAAGATGCTCTTTTCCCAGGCCCCTCCTTCTTTACTCATTTAACTCCCATTCCTCCTTTTCATCCTAGACTAGTATCACTTTCTCAAGGAACATTCCCTGTCCCTGGGGACCAAGCCAGGTCTCCCTGTTGGAAGCTTGTAACCTTCTGCGCTTTTCCTTCTCTGTCTGTTATTATCTACCTACGGGCCCATGTGACCGTCTACCTTCTTCTTTAGACCATGAGCTCTATGAAGATGGCACATAGCAGGGGCTTAAGAAATAAGTGTGTGAATAAATCATTTCAATTATATGTTAACTTGTCTCAGGAATATGGTTCATCATTTTATATGCACTATACGTACGTATGCATTATATGTGCATTGTATACCCACATATAGCTAAGAAAACTAAGGCTGAGAGACTCTTAAGTTACTTGTTCATTAGGAATAATGGACCTGGAGTTTGTTCATGAATCCGGCTTGGGCAGACACTCCTGACGAACACCTTGTACTGTACTGCAGAATAATAGGTAACAGTTACAGAGTTGGCTTCATGTCAAGAGTTATGGGGCCCATTTTTCTATTTCTAAAAATTTTATTGTATGTCATTGCTTTGATGCCTCTTCCATAAAAATAGCCTTCTAAATGATGGGTAGATTTTTCTAAGCTTTGTCTTACCCAGATTCTAATGTATTGTTTGGGTTCTCAGAACTTTTTTCCAGGTTGGTTATTTGGCTTCCCATTGTATCATATTATGTCATTCTAGATATATTATTTCTACTCTTTGCCTCTGTTCTCCTTAATTTTTGCAAAGATGCAATACATTGAGAAAATACACCCATTGAGGCCTAGTAGTTTTGCTCAAAATATCGCTATCTTCCTATATAGTTAGAGTATGGAGAGTGTTTTGAAATATGGTAGGAACAGACAATGAGATAAGGCTGAATTATATACAGAATAAAGAATAGGAAAAATCATCTCCGTGTTGGAAACAATGAAACCAGGTAACACTCCAGGTTAAAGGAACAAACATGGTTAATGAGTGTCTACTGTGATGAAGAGTTGACTAATACACAGAAGGCCAAACATAATCTTCATTTTTTTTCATTTAAACCTTTATTTTTGATTCAGGGGTACATGTACAGGTTTGTCACAAGAGTATATTGCATGATGCTGAGGTTTGGGATACAAATGATCTCGTCACCCAGGCAGTAAGCATACTACTCAATAGGTAGTTTCCAAACTCTTGCCCTCCTCCCCCCTCCAGTAGTCCCCAGTGTCTATTGTTCTCACCTTTATATTCATGAGTACCTAGTGTTTAGCTCCCACTTATAAGCAAGAACATGCCATATTTGGTTTTCTGTTCCTGTGTTAATTTGCTTAAGATAATGACCTCTAGCTCCATCCATGCTGCTGCAATGATGTGACTTCATTCTTTCTTACAGCTTTGTAACATTCCATGGTGTATATGTACCACATTTTCTTTATCCAGTCCACCACTGAAGGGCACCTAGGTTGAGTCAATGTCTTTACTCATATTAATGGTGCTGCGATAAACATATAAGTGCATGTCTTTTTGGTAGAATGATTTACATTCCTTTGGGTACATATCCAGCAATTTGATTACTGGGTCAAATGGTAATTCTATTTTTAGTTCTCTGAGAAATTTCCAAACTACTTTCCACAGCAGTTGAACTAATTTACATTCCCAACAGTAGTGTGTAAACATTCTCCTGTCTCTTCAACCTTGCAAGCATCTGTTAATTTTTTTGACTTCTTATTAATAGCCAGTCTGACTGATGCAAGATGGTATCTCATTGTGGTTTTGATCTGCATTTCACTGATTAGCGATGTGGAGCATTATTTCATGTATTTGTTGGCCACTTGTATATCTCATTTTAAGAAGTGTCTATTTATGTCCTTTGCCCACTTTTTAATAGGGTTATTTTTTGTTTGTTGAATTAAATTCTTTACATATTCTGGATATTAGACCTTTGTAGGATGCATAGTCTATGAGTATTTTCTCCCATTCTGTAGGTTGTCTGTTTATTCTGTTGACAATTTATTTTGCTGTGCAGAAGCTCTTTAGTTTCATTATGTCTCACTTGTCAATTTTTTTGTTGTTGTTGCAATTGCTTTTGAAAACTTAGTCATAAAGTCTTTGCCAAGGCTTATGTCCACAAGAGTATTTCATTGATTTTCTTCTACCACTTTTATAGTTTTAGGTCTTACATCTAAGTCTTTAATCTATCTTAAGTTACTTTTTGTATCTGATGATAGGCAGTGGTCCAGTTTCATTGTTCTGCCTATGGCTAGCTAGTTATCCCAGCACCATTGATTGAATAGACAATCCTTTCCCTATTGCTGATTTTTGTTGGCTTTGCTGAAGATCAGATGATTGTAGGCAGAAGGCTTTATTTCTGGGTTCTGTATTCTGTTTTATTGGTCTATGTATCTGTTTTTGAAGTCGTACCATGCTGTTTTGGTTACCATAGCCTTACAGTTTAGTTTGAAATTGAGTATTGTGATGCCTCCAGCTTTATTCTTTTTGCTTAGGATTGCTTTGGCTATTTGGCTCTTTTTTGGTTCTATATGCACTTCAGAGTAGTTTTTCTAATTCTGTGAAAAATTATATTGGTAGTTTGATAGGAATGGCACTGAATCTGTACATTACTCTGGCCAGTATGACTGTTTTAATAATAATCTTCTAATCCATGTGCCTAGAATGTTTCGTTACTTGATTATGTTATATATGATTTCTTTCAGCAGTGTTTTGTAACTCTCCTTGAAGAGATCTCTCCCCTTCTTGACTAGACGTATTCCTAGGTATTTTATTTTTTGTGGCTATTGTAAATGGAATTGTGTTCTTGATTTGGCTCTCAGCTTGAACATTATTGATGCATAGAAATGCTACTGATTTTTCTACTTTGATTTTGTATACTGAAACATTACTGAAGTCATTTACTAGTTCTAGAAGCCTCTTGGCAGAGTCTTTAGGGCTTTCCAGATATCAAATCATATTATGAGCAAACAATGATAAAAGCATCCTATTTGGATGCTTCTTATTTGTTTCTCTTGCCTGATTGCTCTGGCTAGGACTTCTGGTACTATGTAGCAAAACTAGACATCCTCATCTTGTTCCAGTTCTTAAGGAAAATGCTTCCAGCTTTCATCCATTCAGTATTGGCTGTGGGTTTGTCATAGACAGCTCTTATTGTTTTGTGGTATGTTCCTTCATGCCTAATTCTTGAGGGTTTTTATTATGAAGGGATGCTGGATTTTATGAAAAGCTTTTCCATGTCTATCGAAATAATCATATGGTTTTGTTTGCAGTTGCGTCTTTAGTTTTCAGTTGTGTGGTGAATCACATTTATTGATTTGTGTATGTTAAACCAGTCTTGCATCTCAAGAAGGAAGCCTACTTGATCATGGTGGATTAACTTTTGCATATGCTTTGGGATTCAGTTTGCTAGTATTTTGTTGAGGATTTTTGCATCTGTGTTCATCAGGAATATTGTCCTGTAGTTTTCTTTTTTCATTGTGTCTTTGCCAGATTCAGCTATCAGGATGAGGCTGGGTTTGTAGAATGAGGGAGCAGTCCCTCCTCCTTGATTTTTTGGAATAGTTTCAGTAGGATTGGGACCAGCTTTTCTTTGTATGTCTGGTAGAATTCAGATGTGAATCCATCAGGTCGAGGTCTTTTTAAGGTTGGGTGTTTTTTTATTACTGATTCAATTTCAGAGCTCATTACTGGTATTACTGGTCTGCTCAGGGTTTCAACTTCTTTTTGATTCAATCTAGGGTGGTTGTGTCTATCCAGGAACTTACCCATTTCCTCCAGGTTTTCTAGTTTGTGTACCTAGAAGTGTTTATAATAGTCTCTGAGGACCTTTTGTATTTCTGTGGGATCAGTTGTAATGTCATTTTAGTCTTTTCTTTTTTTTTTTTTTTTTTTTGAGACGGAGTCTCATTTGGTCACCCAGGCTAGAGTGCAGTGGCACGATCTCGGCTCACGACAACATCTGCCTCCTGGGTTCAAGCAATACTTCTGCCTCAGCCTCCCAAGTAGCTGGATTACAGGTGCATGTCATCACCCCCAGCTAATTTTTGTATTTTTAGTAGAGACAGGGTTTCACCATGTTGGCCAGGATGTTCTCCAACTCCTGACCTCAGGTGATCTGCCCATCTCGGCTTCCCAAAATGCTGGGATTACCGGCATGAGCCACTTCACCTGGCCCATCTAGTCATTTCTGATTATGCTTATTTGGATCTTCTCTCTTTTGTCTTCATTAATCTAGCTAGCCGTCTATTGATCTCATTTATTCTTTCAAAAAAGCATTTTGGTTTTGTTGATCTTTTGTATGGATTTTGGATCTCAATTTCATTCAGTTCTGCTCTGATTTTAGTCATTTCTTCTATTCTGGTAGCTTTGGGTTTAGTTTGTTCTTCTGTTTCTAGTTCTTCTGAAAGGTAAAATGTGAAATTGTTAATTTGAAATCGTTCTAACTTCTCGATGCAGGCATTTAGTACTATAAATTTTTCTCTTAACACTGCTTTTGCTGCATCCCAGAGATTTTGGTATGTTTGGTATGTATGTTCATTTATTTCAAAAATTGTTTTGATTTCTACCTTAATTTTGTTGTTTACTCAAAAGTCATTCAGGAGTAAGTTTTTTAATTTCCATGTAATTGTCTAGTTTTGAGAGATCTTGTTGGCATTGATTTCTATTTTATTCCACTGTGATCTGAAAGTATGCTTAGTACAGTTTTTATAATTATTATTTTACTGAGACTTGCTTTATGGCTGAAGATGTACTTGATCTCAGAGTATGTTCCATTTGCAGATGAGAAGAATGTATATTCTGCGGCTATTGGCTGAAGTAGTCTGTAGAAGTCTATTAGGTCCAATTGGTCAAGTGCTGAATTTAAGTTCAGAATTTGTTAGTTTTCTGCCTCAAAGATCTGTCTAACACTGTCAGTGGGATGTTGAAGTCTCTAACTATTACTGTGTGGCTAAGTCTTTTTAGGTCTAGAAGTACTTGTTTTATGAATCGCAGTGCTCCAACACAATCTCCATTTTAAAAAAGAAAATAAATTGCTTGAGAAGATTTATCCAAAGGAGAGTTATGTGAAAACAGATAAACTTATATAATAACAGAATCACTATATATTTTAAATATGTTGCATTTTTTCTCAATAAAATCAGAATTATTTACAATATATACATATATTTTTCTTTGTTTCAAACAAAGAAAATTGTTTAACAAAAGAGACAAAAGGTGAGGCCCTAATGAATTCAGAAAATCCGGTCAACTTGATTCACGATAAGACAAAAGAGTAGATGAAAATATCAAAAATTATTGCAAAATCTGTCAATGACTGTGCACAGCAAGCTTAGGCATGAGTCAAGGTTACCGTCTTCACTCACAATCTTATGATTTTATCCCAGAAAAGCCTACTCATGCCCCACAAAGCCAGTCCCCAAAAAAAGGCAACAATGGGCACCACAGCCCATTCACCCAAGAGGCCTGGCCTTTTCAACTTCTTCCTAGCTGACGTCAGGCTTTCAGTTCTATGTATCCTTTTATGAGTTCTCATCTTTTGACTTCATCTCCAGCCCCTGTGGGAGCATTGCAATTGAGGATCATTATGCTTTGGGTTTATCTGCTTTTGCCTTTTGCCAAGTGGGGGCATTGCTCATTTTCTGGCTCTTTCTGTTTACCATTGACTCTGCCCAACTGCTATCTTTCACCTGAGTCCCTACCCAAATCTCACCTTGAATTGTAATAATCCCCACATGTCAAGGGTGGCGCCTGGTGGAGATAACTGAATCATGGGGGTGGTTTCCCCCATACTGTTCTTGTGGTAGTGAATACGTTTCACGAAATCTGATGGTTTTACAAATGGGAGTTCTCCTGCACAAGCTCAATCTTGCCTGCCACCATATAAAACCTGCCTTAGCTTCTCCTTTGCCTTTGCCATGATTGTGAGGCCTCTCCAGCCATGCTGAACTGTTGAGTCCATTAAACCTCTTTCCTTTATAAATTACCCAGTCTCGGGTATACCTTCACTAGCAGTGTGAGAACAGAATAATACACCAATCAAGCTCCAGGACTCACTCACTTGGCTGTTCCACTCCCTGGGAGTAGGAGTAGGCAGTTCACCGTTATGAATATCCAAGTGCCAGGGTTTGAAGGAACCCAGTAGCTTCTCAGCTGCCCACCCAAATACACCGAAAGCATCTCTTAACATGCAACTGTTGATGAAAAGCAACCCAGCTTAATCTCTTTATTCAGAGATTCCTTATTTGTAACTCCAAAATCAATTCTCTCAGTGCTTTCACGCCATTCACGGATTTGCACAGAAGAAGAAACAAGTCTGAGTCACCTGACACATACATTCCCAGCTGAGGTCGAACAAGGCAACACGCTGCCTTGTTTCAGTAGACATACTGTAAAACAAGGGTCCTTTTAACTGTCTATTTACTGCCCTGCTTTTTATACTTGAGTGCTTTGGTTTGGTGATTTCACTGCTTAAAAGTTCCCAAGCACAGTGCTGAAGTGTTGTCTAGTATATGTGTTAGGTAAGCTTCATTCAAACCTGAGCTACAGTTTTGTTGGTCATGAGTTCAATACTAACAATTCAACAATAGATAGTAAATAAGGTGATTTTAAACAGAAACACACATAAGGTATGTGATGACCCGATGTTGACCAGAGGCTCCCAGGAGCATAACCCTGTATTACCCCTAGGAATAATAGCTCAGTATTTGCTAATTCACTGTTTACAGTGACTTTATAGAAGACAATTACTATGAATAATGAGAATCAACTGTAACTGCATCACATTATGGTCTTGGAGTAATAGGACCCAGAACAGACAGTAATGTTAAAATCTAAGGGCCTGGGGCCAGGCGTGGTGGCTCATGCCTGTAATTCCAGCACTTTGGGAGGCCGAGTTGGGTGGATCACCTGAGGTCAGGAGTTTGAGACCAGCTTGGCCAACATAGCAAAACCCCATCTCTACTGAAAATACAAAAATTAGCTGGGCATGGTGGTGGGCGCCTGTAATCCCAGCAACTCAGGAGGCTGAGGCAGGAGAATTGCTTGAACCTGTGAGGTGGATGTTGCAGTGAGCCGAGATCGCATCACTGCACTCCAGCCTGGGCAACAAGAGCAAAACTCCATCTCAAAAAAATACATATATATAAGGGCCTGGATGGAGGTTTTGATGGGCTCCACCCTGAGAAACTAAGGAAGTGTCATGCGAAACAGGAGAGCACTGAACTGGAGTTGGAGAAGCACCAGAGACAAACTCGTACCTCTTCTCCATACTTTTTGAGGCCAACCCTATTGCTATGTATTAGTAAATAGTCTGGTAATAATATCACATAACCTATTCATGGCAAAAGAGGTATTATCTCTGGATTTTACACTTAATGTTTGACAGTATAGATTGGTAGGCCAGGCCCAGTGGCTCACACCTGCAATCCCAGCACTTTGGGAGGCCGAAGCGGGCAGATCACGAGGTCAGGAGATCAAGACTATCCTGGCTAACATGGTGAAACCCCATCTCTACTAAAAATACAAAAAACTAGCCTGGTGTGGTGGCAGGCGCCTGTAGTCCCAGCTGCTTGGGAGGGTGAGGCAGGAGAATGGCGTGAACCCAGGAGGCGGAGCTTGCAATGAGGCGAGATGGCACCACTGCACTCCAGTCTGGGCGACAGAGCAAGACTCTGTCTCAAAAAAAAAAAAAAAGACAGTATATATTGGTACTGCTCAGTATAGTAGGTACCAGCAAATGTAGTCACTGAGTACTCGAAGGTTGCTAGTCCAAATTGAGATGTGCTACAATCATAGCATACACACCAGATTTCACACACGGTATGATAAAAATAATGTAAAACTGCTTGTGAATATTTTTTGAGACAGGATTTTGCTCTGTCTCCCAGGCTGGAGTGCAGTGGTACAATCATAGGTCGATGATGCCTCGACCTCCAGGGCTCAATCCATCCTCCCACCTCAGCCTCCCTGGTAGCTGGGACTACAGGCATGCACCACCATGCCCGGCTAATTTTTGTATTTTTTGTAGAAAGATGTTTCACCATGTTGCTCAGGCTGGTCTCGAACTCCTGGGCTCAAGGTATCCTCCCTCCTCAGCCTCCTAAAATGCTGCGATTACAGGAATGAGCCATCATGGCCAGCATGAATAATTTTTATATTGATTATATGTTGAAGTATTTTTACATAATAGGCATTAAAAGTATTGAAATTAATTTTATCTTTTTTTAACCTTTTTAAAATGTGGCTACTAGGAAATGTTACATGGCTTATATGGACTGCATTGTGTTTGTATTAGACAGTGCTGATTTGGAATAAACAGCTGAATTGGGAGGATTTATAGTAAGAATTTCTAGTGAAAATAGTGAACTAGACCACCATATAACAGCTATCGCTTACATCCTACTTACTCTGAGCCAGGCACTGTTCTAAGTACTTTACATATATTACTAATTATGTATATTACTTTACATATATTAACTTGACAGGTCCTCAATGGAATTCTCAGGATAGATGCTATTCATTTTGCAAATGAAAAACTGGGGCAAAGAAAATGAAGTGATTTGCCCCTGGTCACACTAGATTTGAGCCAGATTTGACCTAAGTAATATAGCTCACATTCTTAACCATCACACACACACACACACACACACACACCACACACATCTATTTGATGCAATTATCAAACCCATGAAATAAAAATTACTTATCAGTAAATAGAAATCATAGCTTATGCCTCGGTTGCATTCTCTGAAGATATAAAAAGAAACAGACATTTTTATAAAGGAATGAACATTAACTTCTAAAAGTTTTGCAAGGTTTTGCAAAAATTGAGCCACCATGAATGTGAGGATATTTTGTTGTCTTCCATCTAGATCTAGTATAGAAACGCAGGTCAGAAGGTAGGAAGATAGAGTAAAAATATACCAATTTTATTGGTTAAAAAAAACTAATAAAAGAGAATACTAAAATAAATTTAAAGAGGGATTTGGGGATAAATATTAGAAAAAGAACTTCTCAAATGAGAAGAGATAGCATACAGTGAAGTTTGCAGATGAACTAAGGTTCTAGGTAAATGAAGAGCCAAGCCAGCAGAAACAGGAGTCCGATGGAAGAGGAAGAAATATGCTAAATAAACAGACTTAGGATTTGTAAAACAAAACTGCTCAAGCTGCCCATATAAAGCTGCTTGTTTGTTGTTTCAAAAATCAGTTGAAAATTCTTTGAGAGATTTGTTTCCATTTTAAAAATAATGATTATATTCATTTATCAGCAAAGGACAATGACCTGGCTCCTGTGCTGGTTATTCCTGGGAAGAAAGGCATCCAGAAAGGCCATGAGAGGGGCCTGACTCTTTTATACCTGCAGGATCTGCATCTTCAGAACTCCATACAGGCCTTGTAGATTTCTTTTATTAAAAAAAAAACAAAAGAGAGACAGAGTCAGTCTCTCTGTTACCCATGCCGGAGTGCAGTGGTGCAATCATAGCTCACTGCAGCCTCCAACTCCCGGGCAGAAGCGATCCCCCTGCCTCAGCCTCTCAAGTAGCTGGGGCCTACAGTTGCACGCTGCCATGGCCAGCTATTTTTACTTTTATTTTGTAGAGACAGAGTCTTGTTATGTTGCCTGGGCTGGTCTGGAACTCTTGGCCTCAAATGATCCTTCCATGTCAGCCTCCTAAAGTGCTGGGATTACAGGCATGAGACACCGCGCCTGGCCTAGATTTCATTTTAAAACACTGAGAACAATTAGTCTACATGTCACTGCACACTTGCATGGAGACAACTCCTCTACTATACAGGGAAGCCTGGACTAGTAGCAGGTGTTGCTGAACCACGTCACTGGCCTGGGACTCAGAAAACCTGCATTCAAAGTCTCTCTGTTACTTATTACCCTGGGGATCTTGGCATTGCACAGAGTTTCCAAAGACTTTGTTTCTAAAGAGAAAAGATGTAATAAAAGGAAGAAGTTTATACAGAGATTAAAAATCTAAAACAGGGCTCAGATTCTTGCTCTTCGACTTCAAGACGTTGGCCACATTACCTCTTGGAGCTTGTTTCTTCATCAATAAGATGTTGATAATCATGCCCGCCTCATGGGACTGATGAAATGATGAAGTGAGATCATCTTTGTAAAGTGTTTGGCACAGTGTTTAGCCTGGCACATACTATGAACCCAAAAATGATTTTGTAAAATTAGATGATCATTCAGCTTCTTTCCAGCTCAGACATGCTATGAAGATACGCAGCCAGCACTGCCTTGCCATGGTGCGTCTTTTTTTCTGACCCAAGCCTGTTCCTTATTAAAACGCTGCAACTTTGTGGTGAGAAAAGGAGTTATTCCATAATTTTGACCATCAGAAAGTGAACCAACTGACACCAATGCCTCAGCAATGATTCTAAGTATTAAGAGTTGCTTTCATCTTTACAGATGGAAGAAGTGAGGACAACACTTGGTCAAGGTCACACATGTTGAGGAACCACCCAAGAGAGATCAGAAACTCAATCCCTTCTTCAAGCCCTTGGGCTCTGTTTGCTAATTACTTGTGAGAGTTATTAACGTGCTTTTTGTTTTTCTTTAATTTTGGTTTTCTTCATTTATGGGTATCAACATAAGCCCTTGCTCAAAGCTCAAGGCTAAATACTAGGTAAGGCTCATATTCTTGCTGGCAGAAACCTCTGTTTTCAACACTTCTCTAAAAAATAGAACCTTGTTCATAAGCTTTATACCATTGCTGCAAAAATGTAATATGCAAATACGGCATTTTATAACTTTAGAGTTAAATAATAAAGGCAGCTCTCCAAACCTCAACTAGATATTTACATAATTGCATTACTAGCATTTGCATGAGCCATAATGAAAGCTAAGGGGGAAAACCTGCTTATTTCCTAGTAACTCCATAATACAACATGATTTTTATTTGCTCTAACAAATACAGCTTAACTGTTTGTTTGTTTGTTTGTTTGTTTGTTTGTTTTTTAACCAGACGTTATATTTGGGTTCCTTATAGTTCCTGGTTGTAATAACAGAGCGCCAGCAAATTTCATAAGAAGAGAAAATTGTCTGATGAAAAATCAGTTATTCCAAAAGAATTCCCCTAAATATTTGACTTTAGTATGCCTCCGCATTTGCTTTCTGGCTTTTGACAGATCAGCTTCTTCACTCCATGTATCGCGCCTTTTTTTTTATTTTTTATTTTTTATTTTATTTATTTATTTATTTATGTTTTTGAGACAGGGTCTGACTCTGTCACCCAGGCTGGAGTGCAGAGGCATGATCTCAGCCCACTGCAACCTCCACCTCCTGGGTTCAAGCGATTCCCCTGCCTGAGCCTCCTGAGTAGTTGGGACTACAGGTGCACACCACCATGCCTGGGTAATTTTTTGAATTTTTTTGGTAGAGGTGGGGTTTTGTCATGTTGGCCAGATTGGTCTCAAACTCTTGGCCTCAAGCAATCTGCCCTCCTTGACCTCCCAAAGTGGTATCACGTCTTTTTAAGATTAATTTCTTCAAGGTCAGTTTTCCCTAAATCCCTTTAGGTACTCTCAGTAGAGAGGACCAGCTGCTAGTCCTGACTATTCCATCCTGATTAATAAGTCAATGTTGTTGGGTGTCCCTAGAGCAAATCTAGCATGAACCCAATAAATGCATGCTAAATTGGATTGAAATTAAATCTATTCTATATAAGTAAGTGACTTATGGCACATCTCTTGGTTTTCATGTCCCCCAAATACAGATTCTGAGATAGAACCTGGGTGCAGGTAGTTTATTTGGGAGATAATCTCAGAAAGCACAGGTAGGGCAATGGAGAAAGTGAGACTAGGAAGGGAGGTAAACTAAAAGGGATACATTCATGAGACAGGTAATCACTGCGGAAAACTGAGCTGCAAACTCAGAGGGAACACTGGGAGGAAACACATGGAGAGAACTTGATGAAATCTCAGGCATTTCTCCCGCTTAGCCCCCTAACCACACATCAACAGCTTCCCAGAGATACCAGACAAGAGTGAGGGTTTAGGTACTGCCAACTCTCAGACTGAACTCTGCAAGTTCTATCATGTCCTGACTCAGACCCCAGTTACTGTCAGAAGCAATGCTGTCTGCCATCCCCAGTCCAGATTCTCAATCTCATTTCAAGTCTTGCTTTTAAATCATTCTGGATGATTTTTATACCTTGGTGTTTGATTTGTCTATTTTTACTCATCTATCCCCCAAAATAATTTTAAAAGACATTGTACCCCCTAGCACATTATTAGGTTGACATCTACAGGCTTTTTTGGTCATCATTTAAGTAGTTGCTAAAAGTGACTTTCAGTAAATTGTAAATATTGGAAGTCTAAAATAAAATTGTTACTCAGATCCTTTAAATGTTTCCAATGGAATTTAAATTCCAAAGAAATGTGATATTCATCACTGTTCACTTAAATATATAAATGTACATGCTTACCTTGTTTTATAATGTTCCTTGAAGTCGCATTTCCATTCCATTTTCCCCCACAGAACTTTATGCTAATACAATAATATACTTGAAAGAATTTAACTAAATAAGTCTGTCATAATTCACCACAGAAAAGGGTATAAATTAACATTTTTTAAAAAGGTCCTTGACTATATAGGTTCAAATGTATTTTTTTAAGTTTTCTTTTGGGAATTATCATAATATGTCTTACTCAGTACACAATTGATCAAAACAATACAAATATATTTTAAATGTTAATAAATACATTTAAAATTTTAAATTTTAATGGAAAGCCATCTCAATGAAATGGGCAGGACTAGTCTGTTTTTTCTAATTAGTTAATCTTTCCATGAATGAATACTATTTATCAATAGAATGAGACAGAGGTTAATATCAATGTTGTTCTTTGTTTTAAAAATAGCACTGAAAAGACTTGTCCAAAAAAATGTATTTAAGTAGTTGAAAATAGAATCGATTTTATTATAGCGGTGTCTTTCAATTCTTTGAGCTGTTTTAGAGTTACATCCTAAACATAGCACGGTAGTCTAGCACCAAAGATTACTTTCAAGCCAGACACAGTGGGTCATGCCTATAATCCCAGCACTTTGGGAGGCCAAGGCCTGTGGATCACTTGAGGTCAGGAGTTTGAGACCAGCCTGGCCAACATGGCAAAATCCTGTCTCTACTAAAAATACAAAAATTAGCTGGGAGTGGTGGTGGGTGCCTGTAATCCCAGCTACTCAGGAGGCTGGGGCATGAGAATCCTTGCACCACTATAGTCCAGCCTGGGCAAGAGAGCAAGACCCTGTCTCAAAAAAAAAAAAATGTAACAAACCTGCACGTTGTACACATGTACCCTAGAACTTAAAAGTATAATTTTTAAAAAAAAAAGATTATTTGGAATATCCTAAGTAGGTTTTCAAATTTTATTCTGAGCAAAGAATTAAAAATCACTATAAAAGAATGTGGTCCCCAGTTATCAGATCAATTAGTTTTCTCAATATCAGTACTAGTTCATAGGGTCCCTTTGCTTGGGTTTTTCCACCATAGCAAGATAAGGAGTGAATCAAGGGATGGAGGTAGGAACACGAAAAGGGCAAATGTGAGGAGAAAAAATGAGCAAGAAACTCTGCAAGTCATAAGGGTGCCTATAGAGGGATAAGTCTGAGAAAAGAAAACATAGGGGATTTGAGCATCTGGAGGTTGATTCTGTTGACACTGTCTCAGTCCCCACGTACTCCCTTGGGAAGTCTATGCATCCCCAGGGCACCCACACATTTACACTTCAGTGGCTTTGGAATAATTGTATAGTCCCAAAGTCTTTCTTAGTTTTGCCTTGTGAAATTCAAAGGCCAAGCTTTCGAAACCCAAAAACTAAGAATTAACTCTTTGGTTTGGTTATATCATCCTCAGGACAAGTTGGTAAAACCTAATGCCCAGGCAGCTGCCTGGAAACGAGGGAAGGACACAGGACAAATAGTTTCCAGGAATAAAAAATACATTAGCTAACCTTTCAAAGTTGCACCCTGTGTGCTCAAAATAACAAAGGAGCCACTTCCATTATGGATGCTATAGAATTCATGAAGTTCAATCATTTAATTTGGGCCTTTGGTTTGTAGATTTAAGATTTAGTGCAGAAGAAAAGAAGAGCATATAATGTATTAATTTGCAGGGATGTTAAAAATGCCTGTACATGGACTCATTAGATAACTCTCAATGTGTAGGTAAATTTTATGTTCAAATAGGACCACTTATTTATCAGCCTGATTTCTCTGGGAAGAAAATCAATTCAGACCAGACCTGTTTCATTCAAGTAAGCCTGAGGGCTTGTGTGTGTATGCATACATATAATAATCTGAAGCAGTCTGCTGCTATTTAATTATAGCAATACATGTGACGATGGAAACACAGATTGGAGCGATTCAGGGCCATGAGCCAAGGAATGTAGGGTGACGATTTTAGCCCAGCGAGGCCCATTTCAGACTTGGGACCTCCAGAACTAGACAATAACAAATTTGTGTTGTCTTAAACTCTAAGTTTGTGGTAATTTGCTACAGTGGCAATCGGTAACTAATTCAGTGCCCTAATAAAATGACATGTCTTTACAAATTAACTATGTAGACACATTCCATTATCATCCTACATTGAAAGTATTTAATGTCCCCTAAAATAAAATTCCATTTTAATAATTATCACCTATGACTTTTGATTGCCCTAAGTAATCTAATATAGATAAGAAAATAAGTGTTCCACCAGGCTAGGCCCAAAGGAAATTGACAGGGCTGAGCAGTAGAAATCAGGAGTTATTAGAAATCATGGGGCCTCCCTAAAGGGTGGGAAATTTATCAACTGTGCTTTTCTTTCCTATTCATGTGATTATGTTTGCCCAGAAATCCATGAACATGGAGGAACTCTAAGTATGTCTTCGGTAGGCAAATACTTGTTTTCTTCTAAACTCATGATGTAGAGGGAATGATTAAAAGCTACAGACCACAGGGGGTGGAAAAGTATTAGCTTAAAAAAATGGATCCAATCCAAATGTCACGGGCCGGCTTGAATTTTGGTGAACCTAATGATTTTTGAAAAATGTCTGTTAAAACTGTTCTCCATGCCAAGCTCCAGGGTAAAACCACAAGTAGGAATTGATCTGTTGTATTTTATAAAATCCAAATGCTGTTTTTCTGATTTAAATACTTCTTTAACAGATTCTGAAATAGGACACAAGGGAAGAAATTGAGACAGTACATTTTAACCTTCTCAAGCTGCCAGGACACAGATCTCTCCCTCTTTCCCTCCAGAAGGGATCAAGCAGTGACTCCTGGAGCTGTGACTCCTGGTGAGGGGCTAGTCATACAGTGTCCATTCCTAGACCATGCTTTAATCATGGCCAGGAACACTGAAGCTTTAGGACTGAGAGTGTACTCACTTAGTTTCCCTGAATTGAGAACGCGTGAGAAAAAGCAAAGGGTACCCAAATTCTTGTGGCCTTATTAACGCTTTCTGGAAAGTCTTTAATCATTTAATCTTCTTCTAGGTTTCTCTGTCTCTGCTTCTTGCCAAAATAACATGGGCAGGTGAGAAAGCCTGTAGTTCTCCTCTTCAAGTAACCTCAAAATTTAGTTGCTGCTTAAGCCCCAAAATTCCTCCTTTGCATGAACTTGAGATGTTCGTCCCTGAGATCTAGGCCTTGAATGGGAATGGTTTTAATAGGAGCAAATGGCAAAGCCAAGACAGTGGCCTAGGAAATGTCTGTGAATGGGCTTAGAGGTAAAGGCACCTCAAAGCACGTAAGCCTCCGCTAAGTCCTATAGCAGCGCCTAGAAAGAGCATGTGCATTTTTGCTGATAGCAGCGGGACTGGAAGAGCACTGTCTCAGGCAAAGCTGAATCCCAACTGTTTCACTTGCAGAAATGCCTACAGCAGGGGTGTCCAATCTTTTGGCTTCCCTGGTCCACACTGGAAAAAGAGAACTGTCTTGAGCCACACATAAAATACACTAACACTAACGATGCTGATGAGAAAAAATTTTAAAAATCACAAGAGTTTCATAATGTTTTTAAAAAGTTTATAACTTTGTTTTGTGCTGTATCCAAAGCTGTCCTGGGCCATGTGTGGCCCACAGGCTGTGGGTTGGACAAGCTTGGCCTACAGAAATTCTTGCAAGAAACAAATACCTATGGAGAGTGTTCATGTTGAGGTTTTTAGAAGAGGGGTTGGTGAGTGATAAACAACACACCATGCCCTTTCCCAGTTTTTCTAATTAAAAAATAATTGGGAAATAATGCCAAAAAGAAAAACACATGGAGAACAAACTGTCATCTTTACGACCAACATAGGGAAGGTCAGAGAATCCACTGACATCTGAGGGGCAAAGGGCTTCCTAAGACTGAACACGAGATTAGCCAGACCTACCCAGCTGTACTAGTTATCTATTGCTTTGTAACAAAACCCCTCAAAGCTAAGCAGCTTAAAAGAACAAACATTGCCAGGGGTAGTGGCTCAGACCTATAATCCCAGCACTTTGGGATGCAAAGGCAGGAGGATCACTTGAGCCCAGGAGTTCAAAACCAGCCTGGGGAGCACAATGAGACCCCATCGCCACAAAAAAAATTTTTAATTAGCCAGGTACGGTGGGATGAGTCTGTAGTCACAGCTACTCAGGAGGCTGAGGTGGCAGGATCGCTTGAGCCTGGGGGGTCAATGCTGCAGTAAGCCATGATCATACCACTGCACTCCAACCTGGGCAAACCTTGTCTCAAACATACACACACACATACACATACATATTTATTTTCTCACAATTTCTATGGATCAGGGATCTAGGTACAGCATGGCTTCTCTGGCTCAGGGCCTCTCACCAGGCTATACTCAAGATGTTGGCCAGGGCTGTGGTCACATCGAGGCTCCACTGGAAGAGGACCTGCCTCCACACTCACTCATGCGGCATTGGCAGGAATTAGTTCCTCACAGGCTACTGAACTGAGGCCTCAGTTTCTTGCTGGCTGTTGGCTTGGAGACGTGAGTCCTTGCTATGTGGACCTCTCCATAGGGCTATTTAGAACATAGCAGCTTGCTTCCTTCTGTAGCTGGGCTCCAAGACAGCAAGAAAGAGAGGCCTGCAAGCCAGAAGTCACAATGTTTTACAAGCTAACCTCAGAAGTCATATCTGACACTTTTGCTACATTCTGTTTGGTAGAAGCAAGTCACTAAGTCCAGCCACATTCAAGAGGAAAAGATCACACATGTGTGTGAATATTATAGGGGCCCTTCTCAGAGGCAGCCCACCATGACAGACAAGTCAAGCAGTGCTCTGGGAGGACTGCAGGCCTCCCTCTACCCCATCCCAGCAGAAAAAGCTCATGCTCCCTATAAGAAGCCTGCCCATGGGTGAAATGACAGAGGATGGGATACACGGCACATGCTGTGTCATACCCATCAATTGCATAAATAAATCCTGCATGAGGGAGGAAGTGGTGGAGAGAGGCTATAAGCCTTAGGCTAAAAAAGTTGGGGGAAGGGAGAAGAGGGAAGGAGCAGACCTTTTCAAATCGAAAGAATCATTAGGAGTAAGGAATGAGAACCACCTAACTCTCACAATACCCTGTTTATATTATGATGCTCAATTTACATATAAAGAACTTGAAGCTTATAGAGCTTGAGTAACCCAAGGTCACATAGATCCTATGTAATGGAGCTAGAATCTATAAATATCCAATTTCTGAAAAAGTGCCATATTCTGTGTTATAATTATACGTCCCATACTCAGAATCTGCTGGGAAGCAGCTATCTGATGAAGACATTCATACTTGCCCATGAAAATGTCCCATTTCAGGAATGATGCTGCCTCATTCTCTCTGTGTCCTTAGATGTCCCCTAAATCTAAAGTTTTATGAAACAATGGCTTGGCCAGGAAACAAAATACACACCTGGCTTAGAAGTAAGCAGTCCCTTCACGACATAGGGCTAGAGAGAAAAGAGAAAAAAAGAGAAGTGAGCAGTCCCTGGAGCTACCTGCAAGCTGTCTGGGAACTCTGCAGAGCACCCTAGGACTGCACAGCCTGTGCCTGCAGCCATGAACCTTGCCAGGAGCTGGTAGCCCACACAGAGGTGGTGACATGCAAGGCAGCTTGTCCAGAGTCCCTGGGTGGCACGTGTCACTCCTAGAAACCTAGCAGGTCAGAAAAGCATTGCTTTGAACTTGAGACAAGATACTTGCTTTCATCAGCCACCCAGCCTCTCCTGCCCTTTTGTTCTAGGAAGCGGGCTAAATCACCGATGGTGACACTTGGCTTCCTGCTGCCTTTGAGGTACAGGGCTGGACAGTGGCTATTTCTAGCCCTACACGCTGCACAGAGGGAGAATGCCCAGGGACCATCGTCTCTTCAAGATGTCATGTCCTGTGTTAAAGAGAATGGGAAAAATATTTACTTGAATGGCTGTATAGTTATATGTGTACCATCATAGTGTCCTTTATTAAATGGTATTTCAGTACCCATTGTGTGCCAGGCACTGTGATGTGTGCTGAGGGTCGCTGATGAATAAAGCAGAGGGCTTGTGTGCCAGGAGCACACATGGTCTCGTGTGAATTCCCAAAGATAATACAGCATATGCTGGCATCAAGGGATGTCCCAGGTCACATAGCATCTCCTAGGACGGACTGCATATGTGAAGGCAGAAGACTGTGGGTTGTGGACGTCACTATCAATTTCCCTCTCTGAGACCCAGTTCACTAAGTTGCTCTTCCCTCGCCCAGAACAAAAGAAGGCTGTAGGCAGGAGGAATGGATGTAAGCATGAAAGGGACTGGTAGGGAGGCCACAGGTAGGGATAAGGGAACTTGTGTAAATAATGTTTCCCAAGGAGACAACAGAAAGGATCACCAGTACATATCCAGCGTGTGCACCCAAATCATCGGAGATCTCCACTCTTCAGAAGAAAATATCCTGTCTGAACAAGAAAAACCTTGATTTCTGCTGAGTCTCAGACCTGACCATTATTCCCTTCTCCCAAATGTCCTTCAAAATCCTCTCCCTGCCTCTAGATAAAATTTTGCTGGTCGGTAGGTAGTACCCAGGTACCTCCAGAACAAGGACTGTGCGATAGTGAAGCTTCACTGGGGTCAACTTAGGCTCTACTCATCACACCTCCCAAACAAAAACATTAAGAATAAGCAGTGATATTGTTTACACAAATTGTGTGGCCTTCCGTTTCCCTGCTCGTAGCAGAATTCCTCTTAGATAACACTGGCTTTGTTTCTCGGCTGAGCATCCACAACAGTGTCCAGCTGAAAATCCCATGTACCCTAAGAATCCAACAGCTGCCTCTCCCTGGGCCATATATGCAGGTCTCGTGATAAAGGAACCAGTGATGCACTTGTGGACCTCTCTACAGTTGAACTTGAACATGTATTTCCTCCACCCGCACCTTACATTTCCCTCTCCTTTTCTCTGTGGGTCACTAGTGTTTTGACTTAAGTTGCCTACCCACTCCCCCCAACCCCATTTTTCTCACACACAGGAGTTTTGCCCCATGTAACCTTTTGGTAGCCTGCTTGCTGTCCTTTGCAAGCCACTGTTTAGTCTTCCTCTGCGACAGCCTCTCCCCACCCCCTTCCCAGCAACGGCAGCGCTATTGCTGATCCTTTTCCCCTTCACACTAATCTTCCAGCAATCTCCATCCTCAGATGTCTGTTCTAACATTTCTTGGTTCATTTAGGAATGGTTCATTCACCCACTTCCCCAGCAACAGCAGCCCTATTGCTGATCTTTTTTCTCCTTCACACTAATGTTGCACCAACCTCCATCCACAGATGTCTGTTCTATTATTTCTTGGTTCATTTAGGGATGGAGAAAAGCCATTATCATCTTTCCTGGGAGAGGGTATTAACATCGGATGCCATTGCAGACCTCCTATTACTGAAATACTATAGCAATCAACCCTTCTAAGTTCAAGATCTATAATATCCATATCAGGAGCTCAAAATGAAACTGAGCCACTCACATTTGTTTCACACACCTGCCTGATTATCTTAGGAACATAAAGTAGACAGTAGCCCCCCGAAGAAGAAACCCAAGTTTGCAAACAGGCGGAGTTCACTGAAAACAGTTTAGACTCCACACAGAGACACATTGCATATATTTACAAATATAACTTTTAAACTCTGACAGCACGAGTACACCATTGAAATGTTTTCATCTCTGTTTTTTATATCTGTTGTCTGCCACAGCATGTCTGCTTTCGACTATAATCAGAAATTTGGCAAGACGACTTTTTAAAAATATTTTACTTATTTATAATTTGCAGTCATATTTATAATGGTGAAAAGGTGAGTTGGTAAAATAATTTACCCTGAGCTCCTCATCAAAAATAAATGTTTATAAATGAATTGTTTTTACATGAAGTGAAGGAGCAGTGAGGAACTTTGATATGACCTGTAGAATAATCCTGATTGAACCTATGCCACAGCTTTGATCAGCTCTGTGACGGTGTGCTGCCTAAGTACCTCATTGAAATGGGTGGGTCTCATCATGAGTCAACAAAAGCTTTCTATCTGAAGAATCATCAGTTCCAACCTTTCTAAATGTGGCAGTGTGCATGCTCAGCATTGAGACAACTTTGGTGTCTGCTTATAAAGACAGACTTTTTATCCATTAAATATTGCTCTGTAACAAACCATCCCAAAGCATAATGGCCCAAACAACAATCACTTGCATAACTCATGGTTCTGGAGGTCAGCAAGTCAAGAGTGGGACAAACTGTGTGGTTCTGTACTCAGCTGAGTTCCCTCGGGCATCTGTGATCAACTGTGGGTTGGTCAGGTGGCCCTGCTTCTGCAAGTTGGCCAGCTTCAGTGGGGGCTCCTCGGCTCTGCTTCATATGGTCTCTCATTCCCCAGCAGGCTAGTCTGGGCATGGCTTCATGATCTTGCCAAGGTTCCGAGAGAGAATAGAAGTGTATGAGGTTTTCTGGGGCTATGTTGGTTTTCTGTTGCTGCATAACAATCTCTACAAACTTAGCACCTTAACACAACAGTCATTTACTAGCTCACGGTTCTGTAAATTGGAAGTCTAGTGCAATAGGACTGGGTTTTCTACCCTGAGTATCATGAGGATGAAATTACGGTGTCACCTGGGCTAAGTTCTTAGCTGGAGGCTCTGGGGGTGAAAATGTGCTTCCAATCCCATTCTTGGTGTTAGCAGAATTCAGTTACTTGTGGTTGTAGGACTGAGGTCCCTGGTTCCTTGCAGGCTGTCAGTGAGAGGCCACTTTCAGCCACTAAAGATGACCCACATTCCTTATCGCAAAGCTCCCTCCATCTCCAAGACAGTCAGGGTATGTCAACTTCTTCCCATGTTTCAGACCTTGGACTGCCTGTCTCTGACCACTAGACTCAGATTTAAAGAACTCATGTGATGAGCTCAATGGATTTGGAAAGGTGGCCATATCTTCAAAATCCCTTTTGCTACATAACATAACATAATCACAAGAGTAATAGCTCATCATATTCACAAGTGCCGACCACAGTGAAGGCAAGGAGATTCCACAAGAGTAAGGGTCATGGTGGAATTCAGCCTCCTGCAGAAGTCTGGGCTTGACTGGCTCATTGGCCCTTCTACGCCATACTGAAAACTAAAGCAGATCAGCCCAAGTTAAAATGGTGGGAAAACAGATTTTACCTTTTGATGGAAGGAGCTACAAGGGCACATTACAAGGAGGGTAGACACAAGGAAGGGGTATAGGATTGACATCAGATCTTGCAATCTGCTACAGACAGGATATATGAAACTTACAAAATCCAGGCAGCTCAACGCCTTATGACAGCTCTTGCTGCAACAAGGTGGCCTGCAGAGACAGCCCATTTCTAGTTATTAGGATGAGAATATGGAAGGACAAGCAAGAAACGTCAGGCCCACACTGTCCCTGAAGTAGGCTAACCCACCTCTATTTCCTTGCTGCTTCACTTCACAAAGCCCAACTATCTTTGCTTCCTGGTCTTTCATTAGTGCAATAGAACAGCAAATCAGGATACTTTCACAGTTCTCTTAAGTGAGTCTAGAGGTGGGGAGCTGCTTGTTAACAAACTTGAAGCCTGAGTATGCTAATATCCTTTCAGTGGCCAGACGCGGTGGCTCATGCCTGTAATCCCAACACTTTGGGAGGCCGAGGTGGGCAGATCACCTGAAGTCAGGAGTTCGAGGCCAGCCCGGCCAACATGGTGAAACCCCACCTGTACTAAAAATAGAAAAATTAGCTGGGTGTGGTGGCGCATGCCTGTAGTCCCAGCTACTCAGAAGACTGAGGCAGGAGAATCACTTGAACCTGGAAGGCGGAGGTTGCCATGAGCCGATAGCGTGTCACTGCACTCCAGCCTGGGCAACAGAGTGACACTCTATCTCAAAAAAACAAAAAATAATATCCTTTCAGAAACCTGCTGGCTGTGTTTGGATACAATGAAAAAAAAAAAAAAAAGGATGAGAGAGGCAGGTGCAAAGGAAATAAAAGTCACAACTGATCCAGTTGGGGAAAGAGTTGACAGATAGGTGTCCTTTCATTTATTGATATTTTGAGATTCACAGGGGTTTAAACTTTATTCTTTTAAGACTGAATAGTTCCCACCTCCCTTCCATATGTAAAATTCGAGCAGCTGGGGAGATTTAAAAGAGGCTCTCCATAAACTCAGAAGTAAAACGAGACAAGGGTCCCAGTAAATACAAAATGATTGGGGTTGGGGAGGCAGATTTTCTATCTTCAGTGAAGTTTTGTTGGTTGGTTGGTTTTTGAGTGAGGGTCTCACTTTGTCGCCCAGGCTGGAGTGCAGTGATACAATCTTGGCTCACTGAAACCTCTGCTTCCAGAGTTTAAGCGATCCTTGGGCCTCGGCCCCCCAGGTAGCTGGGACTACAGGTGAGAACCACCCCGCCCAGGTAAGTCTGGTATTTTTAGTAGAGATGGGGTTTCACCATACTGGCCCGGGTGGTCTTGAACTCCTGGCCTCAAGTGATCTGCCCACCTCGGCCTCCCAAAGTTCTGGGATTACAGGCATGAGCCACCACGCCTAACCCCTCAGTGGAGTTTTATCCACTTATTATAAAATGTTTTTGAGCCTTTAGAGGCAGAGCCAGAGAAAACAAGACTTCAAAAATCTGCCCCTTTTTTTTCTTTAGAAGTGTTGAAATCATAGCCTACTTGTGTTTTAATGGGGTTTCAGAGCTTAGTAAGAAGAAGAAGAAGGAGGAGGAGGAGGAGGAGGAGTAGAAGAAGAAGAAAAGAAGAAGAAGAAGAGGAAGAGGAAGAGGAGGAAGAAGAAGAAAAAAAGATGAGCTGCTGTATGATTCCCCAGCCGCCTTAGAAATGTGCACCAAGCTTACAATGAAAACTTGTAAGGAGCATATATTTCTTTTAAGGATTCTCAAGAGCTCTGGAGAACTGTGCCTTTCTCTACAAACATCACTTCACTGCCCTCACATCTCAGTTAAATGGGCTAAATTCACCAAGCCCTGCTTAACTTCACAAGCCAGGTCTGCCAGAACCCTGGGAGGTTTCCATTGCTGATTGGCAGCTAGCCAGTAATATACACACAGAATGCAAGGGTGAAAGGATGACCTGCGAAGCAAAGAATCGTGTTCAGGGAGAAACACAGGAAGGGGCAGGCTGGGAGCAAACACTGCAAAGCCAATTGCAGCGCGTTTTCATTTGTTTGGAGACGGCATTATGGGAGGGCTGGAGGATTGTTTCTTAGCTTCTTCAGACGACAGTCAGATAATTGCTGCAAGTGGAGAGCTCAGAATAGCAACAATTTGCCGACACATGAGGGCCCCTCTTTACGTATTCATCTTTTTTGTCACCTTCCACTTATGTATGTGTTATTGAAGTAGCAATGGACACGTTGAACTTTCTTTTTCAGAAAGCTATTAGCTTAGCTGGTGGTCTGTATTATTTCCACATTTAAGCAATAAAGCAGTGTTCTTTGTAAAAAATCTGACTTTTTTCAGTTAAGTTTGTTGCCAGATCTCCCAAAAAGACAGCTGAAGTCTATTACATATGTTGATCGCTATTATTGGGAGAAGGTGTTGGCAACCTTTTGAGTGGGGAGTGATGTTGCCAATGTGTTTTTCCAACAAGGTAAGGATGAGACAAGATAAAGGGCAAGGAAGGGGGAAAGGGTGCTGATGTGGACACAGAACAGCTCCCTCTTGCTGTCCTCCCTATGCTTTCCATCAACATCAAGTGTCTCTTGTAAACACCAGCAGGGACAGTTCAATCTGCCCATCTCTGACACTTGGGTCTCCCTTTCAGAAACTTCTCTGTGACCTGGGAAACAGTCCCAAGGAGAAGCCAAGACCCTGGGCCTTGATCCTGGGCCTTTACCCTGGGGGCTCCTCATGCAGGTCACTGCCCCACTCCCTGAACTCCGAAACAGTAGAGCTTACCTCCTAGGAAAACCTCCCAGAGGATGGCTGTAGTCCCCAACACTTTTGTACTTGCAACATTTCTTACCCTGTAATAATACAAAAACTCTCACATTTAAATGCGTTCATTTAACAGAGGCCAATTTCAGCACAAGCACTTCTGGGGCACTTGTGTTTACAATGGGGACAAAACAGACAGTTGGCGTCTGTGGGAAGCCTAATCCGAGTCATTTTAATGCATTTTGCTTTCAATTAGCTTTTTCTGAATAATTCTATGACCATATTGAAATCGTGAGCGACATCCTGAAATATACCTACACTGGATTGTAAACCACAATGAAAAAAATCTATAAATGTCGCCCTTTCCAGAAGCTCATGTGTACTTAAAGTGAAACCAAAAAAACCTAAATTAGGTATTCGCAGATACCCTTCTGGGAAATTCGCGAGAGCAGCAAAAGTATACTGACATGCATATTTCTGACCCCATTTGATGACCTAAAACTTTTCCTCCCTCTTCGTTTTCTATTGCTGAACCACAGTATTTTCCTGCTTGGCACAGATGAAGAACACAGGTCCTTCTTTTTTTGTTTTTCCCACTGAGGCTATGAAATTGGCCATTCAGTTATTACAGTAAGGATTAGTCAGGACATTTCAAGCACAACTAATTAAAGAAGTGTTTTCTGAAATTAAGATATTTTTGTTTAATTACATTAGAAGGAACTAAATATAATATGGTATGGATAAAAACAGAATTACTCAGAACTGAGGGAAAAAAATAAGTTGTGAGAAAATGTTAATAAGATCTGAATAAAGTGAATGCCATCTTCCTAGCATTTTTTCCGTAAACTTCATCAGTTGGGAGAAAACTAAATCTTCAATATTAAAAACAAGTCTTATGAGCAACAATTGCTGTCTGGTCACCCTCTAGAGCAGGGCGCTATCTAAACAGAACTTTCTGTAATGATGGAAAGATTCTCTATCTGTGCTATCCCTATAGCCAATAGCCCTAGGTGCCTATTCAAATTTAAATTAACTAAAATTCAATAAGATTAACAATTCTGTTTTTCAGCGACAGCAGCCACATTTTAAGTGCTCAAAAACAACACATGGCCAGTGTCTACCATATTGGACAGCACAGTTCTAGAAGCCAGGAAAGAAGGTTAAATACACAGTGAAAATACACACCCGAGGTTTTCCAAACACGAGTAGAAATGGGAAATTCTTCCCAAAAGACCTCTATGGAGCATGAGAAGAAAGGTCTACTTTGTATCATCTGGAGGACTTTTTCCTCTTTCCATCAAGTTTCAGCCAATAATTAAAACAAGTTAGCAATATTTTTCATCCCAACACCTTGTGCAAATTCTCATCTTCCCCCAAAGAGTTCCCTTGACATGCGTTTTAACACACCCTGTCTATAGAAAAAGCACTTTCCAAACACCCAGTGTATGTTTTTCATGTAAATTCACTTTTCTGATCATTTTAGTAAATTTATAATGGAAATTCTCACTACTTAAAGCCTATCTATAAGTAGCAACCACAGTTTCCAAAGCTATTCCATGAAGCAGGTCTCTCTATTTACTTTTGTCTATTTGTGTAGCCCAACCACGCAACAAGATTTTCAAACTGGCCAAAACACATGAAAATAGACAAAGTCCTTTATTGTGTGGGTAACCCATTGGAATGTCTTATTCCCTATGAGAGCTGACATAAAGCAGGAATTCAAATGACACTGGGTTAAAACCCGATGGCCAACTGCAGATTCCAGCCTACTTTTCAGTCAGTTGGCTATCATAGCTTCCATATGGGCAATAGCGATTGTTTATTAATTAACCCATGCAAAATACATCAAATCTAGTTGGAGAGGATTTTTTTTTTTCCATTCAACTTTTGTTTTTGTTTTTGTTTTTGTTTTTTTCTTTTTTTTAATTATTATTATACTTTAAGTTCTAGGGTACACGTGCATAATGTGCAGGTTTGTTACATATGTATATTTGTGCCATGTTGGTGTGCTGCACCCATCAACTCGTCAGCACCCATCAACTCGTCATTTACATCAGGTATAACTCCCAGTGCAATCCCTCCCCCCTCCCCCTCCCCCTCCCATGATAGGCCCGGTGTGTGATGTTCCCCTTCCCAAGTCCAAGTGATCTCATTGTTCAGTTCTCACTCATGCGGTGTTTGGTTTTCTGTTCTTGTGATAGTTTGCTGAGAATGATGGTTTTGCTTCATCAATGTCCCTACAAAGGACACAAACTCATCCTTTTTTATGGCTGCATAGTATTCCATGAATTGTATATGTACCCACATTTTCTTAATCAGTCTGTCACTGATGGACATTTGGGTTGATTCAAGTCTTTGCTATTGTGAATGGTGCCGCCAATAAACATCGTGTGCATGTGTCTTTATAGCAGCATGATTTCAATCCTTTGGGTATATATATGCAGTAATGGGATGGCTGGGTCATATGTTTTCGTTCTAGATCATAGAATCATGTGCATTTGTTTTCCATAATGGGTTGAACTAGTTTACAATCCCACCAACAGTGTAAAAGTGTTCCTATTTCTCCACATCCTGGAGAGGATTTTTATGGGAGGGAAAAGGTACCCTTTCTTCACCAGCCTCGGCTTCATGCTGAAGTATTGCACAACTACAGTGTTGTCATAAGCTTAGAATTCAAATGATGCCAAAAACTATCAAAAGCAACCTGCAATCTTTACCTGACCCAGGAGTTTACAAGATTGAATTCCTAGAAATTATTTGCTTTATTCTTCTGGAGTCTGCTTAAGTCTAGACAGGCAAGAAAGAACCTAGCAGATCAATGCCTCTCAAGGGAATTGATCCCAGTCAGGCGCAGTGGCTCATGCCTGTAATCCCAGCACTTTGGGAGGCCGAGGCGGGCGGATCACAACGTCAGGAGATTGAGACCACCCTGGCTAACACAGTGAAATCCCATCTCTACTAAAAACACAAAAAATTAGCTGGGTGTGGTGGTGGGCGCCTGTAGTCCCAACTACTTGGGAGGATGAGGCAGGACAATGCGTGAACCCGGGAGGTAGAGCTTGCAGTGAGCCGAAATCGCGCCACTGCACTCCAGCCTGGGTGACAGAGCGAGACCCATCTCAAAAAAAAAAAGGGAACTGATCCCTTCTGCCCAACTTCCTGGGTAGAGTGGCCTTCAGTGAACCATATTCAGAATTAGCTCCTGTGGAACTTGACTACGGAAAAATATGTTAATACATTTTTGAAAATTATTTAATGCATATTTTTGGACACAGGGCACTGTTGATAACTGTACATATGCTTTACCTCCAATACAATTACTACTATAACTTACTTCCTCAGTTGGTTTCTGTTTGGTTAACATACACATGCGTTAGCTCCAAGATAACTGAAGAGCATTTCCATGCTTACCAGACCAGCTCCAAACCAAGCACAATCTCAAATCTAAACTCTTATTCCTAAAGTCGAATCAAACCAGATGGGTCCCATGGGAAGAAATGAGATATGTCCAGGCCAACATCATGATTAGACCCATCTCCAATGTCACACTCACAAGTCGGTTTCCTAATCCACTCAACCCAACATTTTACCTCCAAAACAGACGACACAAGATCATGCTTGAAACATATGGAGACAGCATCAGCATGGAGTTTTAAAAGGGGAGGGAAAATGTTTGTATTAGGCATTCAAACCTAATACATAAAGAAGTTTCTTTTTCTAACTTTTATTTTAAGTTCAGGGGTGTATGTGCAGGTTTGTTATATAGGCAAACCTGTGTCATGGGGGTTTGTTGTACAGATTATTTCATCACCCAGGTAATTAAGCCTAGTACCCATTGGTTATTTTTCCTGATCCTCTCCCTCCTGCCACCCACAACCCTCTACCAGGCCCCAGTGTGTGTTGTTCCCCTCTATGTGTCTCTGTGTTCTCATCATTTAGTGAGAACATGTGGTATTTGGTTTTCTGTTCCTATGTTAGTCTGCTAAGGATACTAAGGCCTCTAGCTTCATCCATGTCCCTGCAAAGGACGTGATCTCATTCCTTTTTATGGCTGCATAGTATTCCATGGTGTATAAGTACCACATTTTCTTTATCCAGTCTATCATTAATGGGCATTTAGGTCGATTCCATGTCTTTGCTATTTTGAATAGTGCTGCAGTGAACATGTGTGTGCCTGTGTCTGTATAATAGAGTGATGCATATTTCTTCCTTTGGGTACATACCTAGTAACAAGATTGCTGGGTCAAATGGTATTTCTGTCTTTAGGTCTTTGAGGAATCACCACAAGAGAGAACCTTCTTTAGAGGGAAAGCAAGCCTGGGTTTGAGGATGTGTCGGCAAACTATCGCTCAGGACTAAATCTGCCACCTGTTTTTGTAAATAAAATATTTACAAAACACAACCATGCCCGTCTGTATAGGTATTGTCTATGGCTGCTTTCAGGGTAAAATGGCAGCATTGAGAAGCTTGGACAGAGACCGTGTAGCCCATAAAGCTGACAATATTTACTATCTGGATGGACCTGTACAGAAAAAGTTTGCTGGTCCCTGGTTTAGAGTTGTACATTTGCTGAAAACAGTGATTATTGAACAGTTCCTTTATGTTTGCCACAGAGCACCATTTGTGCCTCAGTCTTAAAGCAACTCTACATCTCATCACTCTGCTGCCATAAGTTCTGAGAACAATTATTTCTTTGTTAACATTTGGTAAACTTATCTCTACAGACACAAAAGAAGGTTGGGAACATCTCTGAGGTTTAATTTCAAAACATGTTTGAGTTTAACATGGGGATTCACCAAGTGCTGGTAGCTAGAATAATGATGGTACTTATCCAGAGACTTTTCAAGGGGAGGTTACTGACTAGTGCTTTGTAGTACAGGCCATAAGAGTAAACTTGAAAAAAAAATGGGCATCATTCTTTTTCCAAGTTTTAACCATAAATGATCATTTTTTAAAAGGTTCCAGTAACTTACCCACAAGGAAAAAAATCGGGGAGGGAGATAACAACACAGTGGTTTTGTTCTAAAACAGTCATGTGCGATGTCATGGTGCCATCTACAGTATTTCAATATTTTCACCCAAACACCAGAATGTGAAGAAGCCCTATAGACACATGTCTATTTATTGAGGGAGAAACGTTTTGCTAGCACAACAGTATAAGAAGGCTTTACGCTAAAATTTTCTCTGTGGTCACGGTCTTCTGTCTTCTTCTCCTATGCACCATTTTTAAGTTTATTCCATTTCTTGATAACTTCTTAAGTGCCATTGTGATAGTAAATGTTAAAATTAATGAATGTGCTGTACCTGGTAGGAGGGCAATGAAACTGTTCCAAAATGTTGGGATTTAGTATCTGCTCACGTTCACACAAATGCAGTCACTATTGTCAAGTGCGCCACAGTGGTGGAGTGTAGAACAGCAGGGATGAGACCCGAACGTCTGAAAAGTCAGTATTTTAAGAAGTCTTGGAAAATTTGGGGGTTGAAGAATCTAACAGGAGTGCTTGCTTCAGCAGCAATTTAGAGTAGATTAGCATGGCCTCTGCGCCAGGATGACATGCACATTCCTAAAAGTGTTCCACATTTAAAAAAAAAAAATCTAAGGGCATGTGTACATTTGCTAGAGCTACCATAACAAAGTGCCAGAGACAGAGTCATTTCAACAACAGAAATTTATTTCTCACATTTTTCAGTCCATAACAGGAAATAAGGAGTTAAATGAAGCATTTGCTTCTACTGTTTGTACCTAAACTTAACAGAATACAGTAAGTAACAAGACACTGGGATGCAGGAAAGAAAAAAGAGAGAGAAGGAAGGAGAGAAGGTAAAGGGAGAATGGAAGAGAGGAAGGGAGGGAGGAAAGAAAAGTTTGGTGAATGACTGCTGTCTAAACTGCTTCAAACAAGAGATCTTATTTAATCAAGGAATTCAGCCCATCTATGCCTATTAGGAGGAGGAAAAAGCCTAAAGTAGAAGATGGTGAAAGTTGGATGACCCCAGCCATTAAGGCCATTCATCTTTAACTGTTAGGCTTGGATCATGCAAATGGCATCTGGTAGCTGCAAGGGTTGCTGTGGGTACTGAATGCTTTATTGTTCTGAGGCTATCAAAGAAAATAGCCATGGGACATATAGATCATGGACTACCACACAGACATAAAAAGGAACAAGATCATGTCCTTTGCAGAAACACGGATGGAACTGGAGGCTCTTATCCTCAGCAAACTAACACAGGAATAGAAAACCAAATACCACATGTTCTCACTAGTAAGTGGGAGCTAAATAATGAGAACTCATGGACACAAAGAGGGAAATAGCAGATACTGAGGCCTACTTGAGGGTGGGGGCTGGGAAGAGGGAGAGGTTCAGAAGAGAAAAAACTATCTGATACTATACTTAGTACCTGGGTAATTAAATAATCTGTATACCAAACTCCTGAGTCACGAGTTTACCTTTATAACAAACCTGCACATGTACTCCTGAACCTAAAATAAAAATTAAAATATTTCTCAAAAATAAATTAACAATTAAAAAAAAGAAAATAATGAGACAGTAAGTAGATCCTGGCAAAAACCGTCCCCAGAGTGTTCTTTTAAATTTGCACTACAGATGTAATCCAAGTTGAGTAAAATAGAAAAGCAGGGATTTGCTGTTCCTGAAAGTCATTCGTGGTTAATTGCCTAACACTTTTATCTGCAGTGTCTGTGGAAGGCTAGTAGAACCCTAAGTAGTTTTTCATTCTCTGACTACTCAACTAGAAAGGCATAAGAGGCAACTCACTCTATGATATTTCACTGTTTGGCTTCTCCTGTTCTTTCGCACTTATCCACTAATTTATGATTTCTTCTTCAAGAATGAAACAAGAGTCTCTATTTATTATGATTCCTGCCATGTATGAGGCTTGAGCTGGGTATTTTACATATATTATTTCATATGATAATCACCTTTCCAAACTCTTCAACCATATAAATGCATTACAGAGAGCTATTTTAGATAGACATGGTTATAAACACGTAAACTATATAAAATCATATTTTAGAACCATTCTGTTTCATGCTTTTAGAATATCTTACTATATGCCATAAATTAAAAACAGTAAATTATAAACCAAACAGTTGTATGGGGTTTTTTTTTTTTTGGTCTTGCAGTTCTAGCTGAAGGAATACTGCACTTTAACTCACATGCTAATTAATTTTATTCGCAAATTTTGAATTACAAAATGGGTAGAGTCACAGACTCTAATTGGTATTAAAATAATTGGTCTTAAAGATAATTAAAAATAATTTATATTTTTTCAACATCAATTTTCCCAAGACAATAACCGAAGCATACATACAGTAGCCACTATTGGTAAAAAATGTATTCCTCATTTATGGAAAAAGTGCAAATAAAGAATAATTGCTGTTTATAAGCATAATTCCAATGACTGCTGCCAGTGGGAGGCACAGTGATTCTGTGTTAGATTCCTAAGAGCTTACAAGATGGAACCTTGTGGTGTGCGCATTTAGTGGTGCAACACTGTCATCTGGTGGTCAATATGAAGTATTTCAGATTTTGAGAAATGTCTTTCTAGTCTCCTTTCACATACTTACTCCCCAGAGAATCTGATTTGTACACATAGACATCATAGAATCTGCTTGTTATTTAAACAAGCAGATGGATGTTGTATGAGGTTGTTCCACGAGTTCACTGCCTTAGACCCGGACGAGAGGGGCCCTGCTCTGGCCCCGCCAGTTAGAGGGCTCAGTTCTGACCTCCCCTGTCTGCACCCCTCTCCACAATCAAGAAGTCCTCAGACCCAAGAAAGTGCCCATCCAAAGCCAAGCCCTTTTCTTCCCTTTACCTGCCCTCTATTTCACCTCACCAGCAGTTCCACTTCCCTGCATCTTGATGAATGCTCTAATGCTCTCACGTTGCCTGAGGTTTTATGAATAATAGCGGGCTGCCACTTCCCAGATATCATTTGCATTTGAGCAGCTTCCCGACATATGACACGCCCCTTCCCAACAATAATGATGATGAAAGGAATTTTGAAGATGCAAAAACAGGCCCATGGGATAATTTTCTCACCCCCTTCAAATCCCACCCTAGCATGTATACAAAAACACAAGCATTTTCCAAACCTTAGCTCTCAGCTGCCACCTTCAGGACGATTTCAGTAACTGCAGGTACTGCAGCTGCTTAGCTAAAAAATACTAACACGCCCAGAAAGAGAAATCTGGCTGAATCTTGAAATAGAGCCAGGTGAGAAAGAAGTGGTTGACATTTAGTTGATGGTATTCTGCAAAATCTTGTAACATATTTTATTGGATACTCTATCAAATAATAGAATAATAACAATAGCTAACACCATATATCATGTAGATATGTGTAAGTAATAAAAACTGATAAAACGTTTTGTTTCATATGTATAACAAAACTATATGAATATAAAAATATGTATACATCCTACAGTAACAACAGCTGATACTTATTTGGAGCTTTTTCTGTGGCAGGCAGTATTCTGTATACTTCATCACTGTAAATACGTTTACATGTTTTGAAATGTCTCAATAACAACATGAGGTACATACTACTCTTACTATGTTCCTTGCCCTTGGGGGACTCCTGTCTTTGCAGTGAGTCAGAAGATAATGAGAAAGCATAGACATAGTATTGCCCTGCATTCATTCAACAAATATCACTAAGCACTGAGAATGCAGAGATCAGTAAGACAAGCAAGGTCTTCACTCACAACATTGCGTGCAGGTAGGGAGGAGAGCAACAGAAAATAAATATTTTTAAAGGAATATATGAGTGATAAATGTGGCTTATAAAATGTGTAACTATACTGGAAATCAAAATAGGGTGGCGTGATAGAAAGTGACTGATAAGCTATCTTACATTGAGTGGTCCAAGAAGAGGTGATATTAAAGTAGGGCCAATCTAAAAAAAAAGAAAAAAAAAAAAAAACTATCTATATGATAATCTATGGAGAACATATGAAGAGCTAGTACTAAAACTTTGAGAGGGGAAGCATTTCAACATACTTGAAGAACACAAATAAGGCCACTGCCAGGGGTGAAGAAGGGAAGGGAGAGGGTGGAAGAGGGAAGGCTGAGAGTCAAACACAGCCACAGCATGGAGGGCTTGATAAGCCAGGGCTGTGCAGTGAGGTTTTTTACCACCTGGGAAGAGAAGTTCTTAAAAGGCTCTGAGCCTATCGAAAAGATCACTCCGGCTGCTCCATGGAGACAGGAATTTATGGAGCAGAGAACGTAGAAGCAAGATACCCAGTTAGAAATCACATGCAATAGAGGCTCAAGAGACACCGCCTTTCACTAGTAGCAATGGAAATGGACAGATCTAGAAGATCCAGGTATGTTGTGGCCATGGAGTGTACAGGTGTACCTGATGTTTTCAATGTGGAACAGAAGGGAAAACATGAACTGAAAGTCATGCTTAGATATGGGAATTGCTATGACCTGGGAGGAGAAAGTTTCTGGGTGGAGAGAAGCAAATCTAGAGTTGTCCTACAAGGCCCAGCTGGAGGAACCCATTCTGTCTTCCTGTTTGACCGTAGTCCAGCTATTGGACCTCACAGAGCCCTAATGTACTTATCTGTAAAAATGCAGCAGCAGGTTCCTGCCAGATCAGCTTCTCCGAGTCTTGTGGGATTTAATTGAAGTTGACACAGAATGACTTTAAAACCTTCCAAGTCAATGGTTAATGATGAAAATACATATGAAAATTAATTGGGTGATCCTGTGCAGAAAAAAAAAAAATTGTTCTGTTCAACCCTCAAAGGAAATGTCCAGAAGTGAAGATGAAGTTATCTTTCAGAGTTACAATACTCCTACACAACTACCTGTTTAAAATGGACTTTCATGTTATAAAATCCTGAAAATGTTGGAGTCAAAATTCCTCTAGATAAATGTGGTACATATATACCATGGAATAGTATGCAGCCATAAAAAGAGAACAAAATCTTATCCTTTGCACCAACGTGGATAGGAAATCTTATCCTAGAAGCAGGGAGCACTGCAATTGAAGGCTAAGAGGACAGGCTCTCAGACAATTTAACTGATCGGTCTGCAAGAAATTAAAATGAACATAACCAGAGAGAGATAGTGTATCTCTTATTAGCACATCAGAGGAGTGTCTATGGCTGTGTAATGTTGACATTCTCTTGTCAACATGGATGCAGCTGGAGGCATTATCCTAAGTGAATTAACACAGGAACAGAAAACCAAATAACACATATTCTCACTTATAAGTGGGAGCTCAGCATTGCATATGCATGAACATAAAGATGGAAACGATGCTGAGGACTACCAGAGTGGGGAGAGAGAGACAGGAGCAAGGGCTGAAAAGCTACCTATTGGCTATCATGCTCACTACCTGGGTGACAGGATCATTCGAACCCCAAGTCTCAGCATCACGCAATACACCCATGTAGCAAACCTGCACATGTGCCACCTGAATCTAAAATGAACATTGAAAAATATAAAATAAACATTGAAATTATTTTTAAAACAGAAGTATAAGAATATAAATTAACAATGATATTCACCTTTTACTATACCTTGGTAAAAAAATAATTATGAGTTCAGTTTAAAAAGTCCTCCAGATAACAGAAGTATCATTCTGCTTTTAAATAAACATGGTAGACTGGAGTAAGTTCTTTTTCATTTGGCAGTGACATTGCTCTTTACTCAAGTTTCCATCAAGTATTGAACCACTTGTGCTTGATTCTTTCCCTCAAGTTACTGTTGAAGATTCTGTGAGGTTTGGGGATTATTGCTGTGATATCTGGGTTTTCTAAAGAAAATTCCTGGAAACCAAAAGGATTTGGGACAAAGCACACATGAACAGGAAACAGAGACATGGAAATAAATATTCCTTCTTCTGGGAAAACACGCACCATTATCAATTATATGGAGCTAACCTTCATTTTAAAAATCGGTTCCTCTTTCCACTGTCAGAGAGAGATTACAAAGATTGGTAATATTCCTGCCCTGTTCCTTAGAACTTTTAGAGAATTTCCATTTTCTACTTTGCTTTCTCCAAAGACTTGGAGGCCAGCTAAACTATTCATATTACCAAACTCACGACGATATGTGTCCCACCAACTGACCCATATTTGAGCAAATGGATCTAGATGCTTGATACATCTTGTTGTCCAATAAACATCGCACACTTTATGATCTGGGTTTAACATGTTATCAAACCTTGGAGACAGGGCTCCTTAGATCCCAGAAGCAGAGTTAATTTAGCTAACCAGTGGTGAGCTGCATTCTGCTGTACGAGTTTGCTCTACCTCCTAAGGTAGCTATAATATTGTACGAGATTCCAGCCTTGGCCAAGAGAGTGGACTACCTTCCCTTTATGATTTCCTGGAACCCTAAAACTTTATGAGACTATGAATATGACTAGGAACAAGATGATGATTTTCTTCTCAGTAGGGAAAATCATTATATATACATCTATATCTTTATAATCCTAATAGCACAACTTATATTGTTACTATGTTATATGGGCCAAGCACTGTTCCATGCTCAAATTAACTCATTTAATTCTCATAAGAACTTATGTGGTAAATACTATTATTATCCCATTTTTAGAGGAGGAGATTGACGTAGAGAAAGTTGAAATGATTACCTCAAAGTCAGAGGATCCAAAGTACCTGCCCATCTTACGATAATTTGAAAGTATGAACTTGTTTTCTGCCATGAAGGACACACAGCCAGAATTCCACACAAAATTCCTAACAGCCCTGTCACTTTTTTAAATGTGCAAGAATCCAATCAAGAAGTGTGAAGACTGAGATTGTTCAGCACTTGGTGACCTTGAACTTGATCGTCAGAGTATGATCCTGTAAAAGGCAATCTGTTTTAACATGGTCTTTGCTCACAGCACAGGAGGACAGCAATTTCAGGAGCAGGGTGAGCACTGCAGTTGAAGGCTAAGAGGACATGGCTCTCGGCCAATGTAACAGATCAGTCTGTAAGAAATTAAAATTGACATAACCAGAGAGAGATAGGGTATCTCTTATGAGAACATCAGAGGAGTGTCTATAGCTGTGTAATGTTGACATTCACTTCCAAAAATTGGTATATTTTCTAAAAGGACAGCAAACTGTGGATTGACATGCCAAAACCACTAGTTGAGAAATAAAATAATCCATTATTAAGTCAATTGTTTTGTCATTGCTATTTTCACCAATCTAATAGAACAGGCCAATGCTTTTACAAGAAGTAGACAAGTCACTCATCTTGAAGTTTAGGACTAATAGCCAAGTAAATACTTCTGAAACACACAGAGGGAAGACTAACCAACAGTATTCACAACACAGTGAATAAATATACTGATAAATGTAGAAACCCAGGCATATATTAGGTTAAATTAAGAAAAAAGAAGCACATGAATATCCTATAGAATGAGATTTGAGGAGAAAAATCTTCTAAATCTGAAATTAGTTTCTCTCGTCATATTTAATTTTTAGCTGTAAGATAATCTACTCTAAGACCACTGTGTAGAACATCCCAGTGCAGACATAATTTAATAGACTAATTTAATAACTTCAGAAATAACCGTAGATGTCAACTAGGCCAAACCCATTTCATAGAGTAGAAAACAAAGTCTCAGCCGGGAGCGGTGACTCATGCATGTAATCCCAACACTTCGGGAGGCCGAGGCAGGCAGATCACTTGAGGCCAGGAATTCTAGAACAGTCTGGCCAACATGGTGAAGCTCCATCTCTACTAAAAAAACATATAAAAATTAGCTGGATGTGGTGACGCACAGTTGTAATCCCAGCTACTTGGGAGGCTGAGGCAGGAGAATCGCTTGAACCCAGGAGGTAGAGGTTGCGGTGAACAGAGATTGCGCCACTGCACTCCAGCCTGGGTGACAGAGCGAGACTCCATCTCAAAAAAAAAAAAGAAAGAAAAGAAAAGGAAAATAAAGTCTCAGAGAAGTTAAGCAATATTCCCAGGCTCATACAGTTCATTAGTGACAGAGTCAACTCTAGAACCTGGTTCAGTCTTTCACAAAAATGAAGGAAAGAATTTTTGGCAACAGAAATGCAGTGGGGCCTAAAATATTATGATACAGAACCTTTCAGCCATCTCTTCTCCACTCTCCATGTTCTGAAACTTCAGAGAGCATTAAGATACATTAGTTCATTTTCATGACACAGAGAGATCCTAAGTTACTCTCCACCTAATACTTCTAAGGGGTGTGGGCTTCTATCAAATGCATGAATTCTTGAATGATCTTGAAAAGAACCCACTATCATTTTGAATGTTGCTTGAAAACATATCTACTGTTCAAAGGAACTTTGTTGAGCTTAGAATTGAAACAGAGCAAGATTAACGTCAGAGCACGTATCACATGCAAATTAAAAACTCCACTGTGGGTTATTCCAGAAGTAGACTAGAATTTTTTTCATTTTCTTTTTGAAATCATGTGTCTAAAACCAGCAGTTAGTTAAGGGCAGAAGAGATGTTGCAAATGAAGATTTAGACAGAAAAATTTCAAAGCCAATTTTTAACCTCTATATTTTGTTCAGAACCACCATAAGCAAAAGTTGTTTTTTTTTTGTTTGTTTTTTTTTTTTTTTTTGGAGACAGAATTTCGCTCTTGTTGCCCAGGCTGGAGTACAATTGCATGATCTTGGCTCACTGCAACCTCTGCCTCCTGGGTTCAAACGATTCTCCTGCCTCAGCCTCCCGAGTAGCTGGGATTATACGCATATGCCACTATGCCCAGCTAATTTTGTATTTTTAGATCACTCCCGACCTCAGGTGATCCACCCACCTCAGCCTCCCAAAGTGCTGGGATTACAGGCATGAGCCACCATGCCTGGCCAAGATTTATTTTTAAAAAAAGAAAAACAAATGTTGGTTTTATAGACAAGAAATTGGGAAATAATAAACTGAACAGAACATAAAACCCTTTCACTGTCTAAAAACAATTGGATTAGTCTCTGGTTCCAACTTAAGTCTTAAAATCTCTAAAATTAAAATATCATGTGTAAGTCATGAAACCAGTTTTTTATGTACATTTTCTCAATTCCTGTTTGCCAGTAAATAGACTAATTGTCCCCAAAGCAAACAAAGTCCAATCTTACAGAGCTAAACAAACAGAAAATTAAAATAACTGGAAGGAGCATTATCATCTGGTTATCTGGTCATCATAATAACCAGAGAGTGAATCAACTGATTCCAGGATAGTCCAAAGGACCAAACAAACAGCTGTTGTTCCAGTTAATAGCACCTCACTTGACTCAGCACATCAGAAAGTCCTTCTAAGACGTTTCTAATCTAGGTATGTGAGCCTGGCTTCCAACATATCTCAGAGACGTAGAAATGTCCTATGATAATCTTGATGCTTCTTCCATAGTCATGTCTCAAATATTATAATTCTTGCAATATAGTATATGTTTTCTTCCTCTGTCATAAAAAAAATAGAAATGTTTCAATGTTATCTAAAGGCAGACCCTTCCAGCTGTGGATACTGAGTGCCCACACACAGTGAACAGAGCCCTGGATTAGTCATCAGGAGAACAGGGACCACTCTCAACTCAGTCTTTTCCCAGCCTTGTGTCCTTAGCAAGTCTCTGCACCACATGTCCTCATCTGATGGGTGCAGAAATGAGAGAGAAAGGGATAAAGCCAGCTCTGCATGTCTCTTGTAAAGCAGAAGCACTGTAAAATGTAAGGTATTGTTCTTACAATGCAAAGGGTGAAGCCAGGAGCACCCCATTGTCATGGCACAGACAGCCCATGGCAGAGGCCCATGGGGATGTGGGGCAGGTATCAACGGATGACTTGTGTGCACAGTGAGCCCATCCTTCTCCATTCGTGCTTGGCATCATGAATCATGAATGGTTCCTCTTACCCCTGCAGAACAATTATTGTTAAGTTCTGCAGTCCCTGCTATGGAAATGAGGCTGTGGTGATGCCCTCTTAAGATGGCTCTTAACCAAGAATGGTTCTTCAGGGTTAAGAAGTAGAAGGTACACTTTGGGAGGCCAAGATGGGCAAAGCACTTAAGGTCAGGAGTTGGAGACCAGCCTGGCCAACATGGTGAAACCCCATCTCCACTAAAAATACAAAAATTAACCAGGCATGGTGGCGTGTACCTGTAATCCCAGCTACTTGGGAGGCGGAGGAAGGAGAATTGCTCAAATCCAGGAGGCGGAAGTTGTAGTGAGCTGAGATTGCACCACTGCACTCCAGCCTGGGCAACACAGTGAGACTCTGTCTCAAAAAAAAAAAAAAGTAGAAGGTAACTCACATGTCTACATTTTTCCAGAATCCTTAGTGCCTGCAATACTAGAGCATGTGCTTTCTTGCATATGGCCAGAATAGATCATCTGGCACGTCCCAGGGTTCACATCTAACTCCCAGGGTCATTATGGGAGCAGAAGGATTGACATTCTCAATCACCATTGGAGAAAGAATGCCCCTAAAGAGAAAATAATGCCCAATACATCATAAATCCTACATCAGCTTTTAAGGCAGATGATTTGAATTCTCAGCAGTAACTTCATCTCCAAGGGGAGCCACTTACAAATCTCAGAGTTCGCCATATACGGTAATGTGAAGAGAAACACCTTTCACAAAACAGCACTATTTTGGAAAAAGAATTCATTCTGCTTAGTTTTATGAAATTCTTTTCTATAACCTACCTATCTACTATTTTTGTCTAGACAGAGATTTGGTCCTTTCAAACACACGTGCACACGCAATGCCCTCCTGTCTCCTTTTTTGGGATGCTCCTCCGGCTAAAAAGGCAGTGGAATTCCAAAGGTTACTAAATATATTCTGGCTTTTTCATGGCGTGCAATCATAAAATAGTGCTCTCTTTTCATCTCTTTTTGTCTTTTTAGGTAAAAGTATTTTTTCGGGAAGGAACTTTCTAAGATCATTCAGTACGTGTTTGGAGTGGAGCCCTGTTCACTTTCATTTCTACAAATCTCATACCAGAAAGATCTAATGCAGCCCCACTCCTATGTGTAGCTTCCACCAGTATCAATGCCAGAGAGGCTCAAGGGCCCCCTCGCGCAGTTGAATATATAACCTTCTGAGTCCACAGCTTCACTTCCCCGAGTGAAGAGAAGAATGGAAGTGGAGAAAAGAATGGAAATTCAATCGGTACCAGCAGACTGTCAGTTCCTCCAGTAGCAAACAATAAATGCATCTGAGGAAGTTCTGGTGAACTAATCAAAAGGGGGGGCTTTGTTCTGAACTTGGCGGAGCCTACCTCGTGCCTTGTAAATGTCAGTGTGTGTACGTGTGAGCGTCTGACATTACTCAGCAGCACATATCAAAGGCCAGGAATTTGGCAGAGCTGGGCTGATTACAATGCCTAAAAATATTCTGTTTTATCAAAATCTATTCTGATGCCTTTTAGCATGTGGGCAAAATGCTAGAGCAGCAGGCTCTTTAGGAAGCGGAAATTCTAAGAGGTGTTCCAAATATCCAAAACGACACAACCTCATTGTGTAAGAAGTAACCCTTCAGCTTAAATTCTTGTTGTTTGTCTATTTTTATCTCAACAGAGTTTTTTTTTTTTTTTTTTTTTGTAAACCATGTAAGGCAATGATCTCTCCTTTGTAAATATTTATAAAATGTAATATAATTTATTCAACAAATAATTATTGAGAGCCTGTTATACACAAGGCACTTTGTTGGGCTTAACAGGAACTCTAAGGTCAAATAAATAATTGTTCTTATTTTTAATGTGCCTGCAATAAGCAAAGTGTTAAGACCTTTCCTGAGAATGAGCTGCTCTGGACAAGGCAAACCATGATCCAGGCTTTAGAAGAGGCAAGAAACAAGAGCTAGGGAGAAAGGGACAAGGAAGGAATTAATTTTCTGCTAAGGACTGCCAAAGGCTTCTTGAGGATTGTGGCATTTTGATGTGGGCCCTTCAGAGTAGATAGAAATGGCCAAGCAGAGCTGAGGAGTGCTCTAGGCAGAGAGAGCAGCGTGGGTGTGTGCAGAGATGGGAAGTCCAGGGCAGTAGAAGAATTCGTGTGAGGTTTTCAGGTCTTCATCGTCACCAGGGATAGGATTTTTCCAAAATGAGAAGGCTAATGGCACCTAGAAAATGCACTACAGTGCGGTAGACTCTAAACAAAAGGGAGGATATCATTTCTGTGAAATTGCCAAAGCCACAAGAGTGATGAATTAGGCTGGAGGGAGGCAAGGCTTAATCCTCATTTGTTGAACATGTTAAAAATATGTGTGTCCATCACAATACATGTACACATGAACACACTCTAGGCACACCACCTTATAGCAAGTCTTCCTTTTTCAGCAAGTGACGTACTCTTGGTCCTGGGTTTTAGTTTAGGTATCTCCCACCCGTTACAGATTGACCAAGAAGCTGCAATTCATGTTTCTACCGTAGAGTTTGTGGGAGTAAATACAAGAGGCGTGCTATCTATCTTCGGTAATAAGAGATCTGGAAGGCTTGCTCAGGAATCACCTTTATGTTTACCTGTAAATTGACTTACTTAAAGAATAATTGTCTAGCAATTGTGAGGAAGACTGCTTGCCAAGTTATGACACTACCAGATAGAGACAGCTAGGCGCTATTGCCTAGCCATTCAACAGTTACTCAGTGGTCACTGTCTACACAGGTATAAGGCAATGAAAATTGTGCCTGAGAGATGCCTAATAAGATGGAAATAAGAGCAACACCATTTTTGTGTGTGAGAGAACAGGACTGATCAATCTACTGATGGATTTCAGTCTTTCTCCTATACCCAAATGCCTATATGCATATACCCTTATACCGATATGCACGAAACAGAGAAGAGCTAGAAATAAAGGATATATTCCAGCACAGAAGGTATATTGAACCAAACATTAAAATATATATGTGAGCCCAGTTTTTACATTTCTAAGGTCAGAATTGTAGCAACTGAAGTCAAGTAACTTCTGATCATCGGCACAGTTTTCATGAGTGTTCTCCATAACTCCATAACTCAAGAAGATAGACACAAGGCCAGTTCTGGCATTTGGTTCATTACCAGTGGCCATAGATATACTTTGTTCCTCTGAGCAACAGGTGAGTTGTTCAACCATGCATTCCCTATGAACTGTGCATCTGTTACCCTAGGGCCACCTAATATCACAACCAACTGACCTTAGCCAACAGCACCACTGGTGGCTAAACCACTTAGTGGTTTAACTTCTAATCTCTTCCTCACTGCACCTTCCTACAGAGGCAGATCATGCACATACCATGTGTCCAGTTTTTCTGTCTTTCCCCACCCTCTAGCCATTTACTGTCACTTCAGGCAGCCTTTTCTCACTTCACTCTCTAATTCATTCCACGTAGAAAATGATCTCAGGAAAATCTCCATCCATTCCAACCATAAACCAAAAATTTATTTATTTTATTCTTTAGCTCCTATTTGAGTCTCACCTTGTATTGTAAAACACATTAAATATGTATACTTTCACTTGATTCTCCAAACAACCTTGTGAGCTAGATATCACTTACCACAATTTACAGAGAAGACAAGTGCCTGTGCCAGAGAGTTCAGCTAGTAAGTGAAAGAACAGGCTTACAAACCAAGGCCTCTTGATTCCCAAACACTTTGTCCTTCTAGGGTGAAACAATAGTACCAATGGTTCATCTACTATAAATTAGAAAGGAGAATTTTTACATTTTGACATGAAATTAACATTAAAAAAACTTCCAATAGCAATATCCTGTAAAACTACTCGGAAGTCTCCTTCAGCATCTAGATAATGTTCTGACTTAGATAGGTTTTTCTCAAGACGGGTGTCTAAGATTGATGTACTCAATGCTATTTTCTACTTATGGGAAATAAAATTCACTTAATAACTTTTTTCTATCATTCATTGCAAATACAATATTTTAGTTTTGTCATGTTTTACATGGAATAGCCTGAATAGTTAGTATTGCTTTGAATTCCATTATACATACAGCTATTCTTGCATCAATTTATTCAGCAACTGCCTATTAAATATTTTCTACAGTAAAGATGCTGTACCATACAGTATTAGGAATATCAAATTATGCCAGCACACTCTAAGTTGATCTATTTATAAGGTGTCATCCATGCTTAATTCAGGTATCATGTAAGTGATTCAAACTAAATGACAGGAATGAAGAGAACCCAGTTATGGTTAAATTGCTTAAACAAATAATAAAACCAGTTGGCACATTTTTAAGTATTTATAAGAATATTTTATACCATGGGAGCAGAATGGAGGAAAAGATGGAAGGGAAACAAATTTTAGTTTGTTTCCTTAAAGAAATATATGTTAGATTTTCTCATTCCTGCCTGCCCCATTCCTCCATCTGCTCAACAGAATCAATGATAGCAGCAGCCGAGATCCCAGTGGACCCTCTGGCCAAAGGCAGCTGCATATGCAGAGTGAGCCCAGGTGAAACCAACAAAGGAACTCCCCTGCCATATAGAGATGTGTTAGTTTTAAATTGTTTAATTTAAATTTGTTGTTTAAATTTGTTGTTAAATCACTGTTGTTAAATCTGCAGATGAGGAGTTGCAGGGTAGTTTGTTACACAACAATCAACAGCAGATACAACAAAACAGAGGAAATTCCCTAGAGACTGTAGGGCCAGAAGAAAGGATTGAGTTGGTCAGGTGCCTTAGGGCAAGAGAGTGGAAAACACTATTGACTAGGATAAGCACAGCTGTAAGGCCAAGAGGGGGTTTCCATGAAGGAGTGTGAGGAGGGCATTCTGGGACAGCAGAAACAGAGTTTGTTCAGGAGCTTTTCCTGGGTATAAGAGAGAGACTGCAAGCAGAGGAAATACAGCAGATGTGGCTATGCATTATTAATTTATTTCTCCATTCCATCATTTTCTCAGTAAACTGAAGAAAGATCTCAATTGCTTTCAAGTGTTTATTATTAATGAAAATTCGCTTTGAGATTCATTTTAAATATGCATTCTCAGTAATTCTTTTTACTTTAGGGGCAGAGGAAGTATAATGGATGATTTTCCTCTCAACCATATGAAAGAGTTGGACAAACAAACTAAGTAAGATTCTAAGAAGAAAGAAGATTAAATACAGCTAGATTGTGGTCCTAAGACAAAAAATGAAGGAGCTAAGGCATGCAGACTGGCTGGTCAGTTATTTCCTGACACCTTAGTATTCTAGGGTAGATGGAAGACTGAACAGGAGGTCAAGAAAACAACAGAACAGGAAAGGTAGGAGCCATGATTAAGAATGAGTTGCTCTGTGTAATCAGGTTGGGCGGGACAAAAACAGAAAGTCAATTTTTGGATTTGAGAACTAGAAATTAAGAGGCAAATATGATCATAGCAAAGGAGTAAAAATAGAAAGGAATCTGGAAAAGACAAAAAGGAAGTTGGCCACAACACTAACTCATCCATCACAGAGAACCAGAGGGGTTGGCAGCAGATGAGGGAAAGGAAATGCGTGTGGCAGTGAGGAGTTCAGCAACTGGCACAAGAGAGAACTATGAAGTTGGAGAAAACTAAGTTAGGAAGGGCAACGAGCAGAAGAGAAGATGACTAAGAAGAGAAATTCTTAATAGTAAGGCAACAGGAATAAAACCAATGTGCCTTTCATAATATCAGTGTTGCGTTGTATTAACTTCTTTGGAACACTTCCCATGAAACCCAATCCTCGGGCATGAAAATAACATGTCAAACCTCCCCATGACAGGTTACCTAAAAATAACCTCCAGGTACCAGGGGAAGCTGGTGAATAGGCTGGAGTTCAGTGATCTGTGGATCCAGATAGGCTTTTTAGATCCAGAAAGTACACAATCCAGCAATTCATTTCAAGTTAGAGAAGCATGTACGCCTGCCGCGAGCCCTCTCCAGGGCTACTGATGTCTGCTGCACTCTCACTCCTGGTAGTCAGCTGAGTAGCCTGGTATAGCTGGTTTTCAAAATGCAATTGTTGCAATAAATGGATAGGTGCCCTCTCATGTCCCTTTGAGCTCCAAAGTCCTAGGATCAGGGCTAGCTTTCTGGGCATGCAATCTATGCATTTGCACAAGGCTCTGTGCTCCAGTGGGTCCTGCATTTGGTTTAACGCTCAGCTTCTACCATCTTAAAATTCTTGACAGTTTATTAGCAAGATCCCAGCATTTTCATCTTGCACTGTGCCCAAGAGCATGGGAGCCCACCTCTTGCATCAGTGTGACCTGGATGTGAGACATGGAATCAAAGGAGCTCATTTTGGAGCTTTAAGATTTGACTCACTGGATTTCAGACTTGCATGGGGCCTGTAGTCCCTTTGTTTTGGCCAATTTCTCCCATTTGGAACAGCTGTATTTCCAATACCTGTACCCCCATTGTCTCTAAAATGTAACTAATTTGCTTTTGATTTTACAGGCTCATAGGCAGAAGGGACTTGCCTTGTCTTTGATATGACTTTGGACTGTGGACTTTTGAGTTAATGCTAAAATTAGTTAAGACTTTGTGGGACTGTTGAGAAGGCATGATTGATTTTGAAATGTGAGGACATGAGATTTGGGAGGGGCCAGGGGTGGAATGATATGGTTTGGCTGTGTCCCCACTCAAATCTCATCTTGAATTGTAGCTCTCATAATGCTCACATGTTGTGGAAAGGACCCAGTGGGAGATAATTGAATCATGGGGGCAATTTCCCCCATACTGTTCTAATGATAGTGAATAAGTCTCATGAGATCAGATGGTTTTCTAAGGAATTTCCTCTTTTACTTGGCTTTCATTCTGTCTTGTCTGCCACCATGTAGGACATGCCTTTCACCTTCCACCATGATTGTGAGGCTTCCCCAACCACGTGAAACTGTGAGTCCCTTAAACCTCTTTTTCTTTTTAAATTACCCAGTCTCGGATATGTCTTTATCAGCAGTGTGAAAACAGACTACTACACACTGAACATCACAAATTATGCAGCTGGTCCTGCCTGGGATCTGTGTCCTGCACTAAAACTGAACAAGGACTGAATTGTCATCACTTGTGGGATATTTTGTGGACCTCTTTCTGGACTTCTTTCCTTATAGCACAAACTACCACACTAAATGTATAAAATCTCACAATGCAGCAACTGTCCAAGGCATCTTACTGCTTCTATCTTGACAGAGAAGAAGAGGATGCAATAACAATTCCCAACTCTCAGGGTAAGAAGGATGATGAAAAGAAAATTCCTCCAGATGGATGAGGTTTTTGGTGATCTCTGAAAGTTTCAATTAGGCTTTGTACCATATTTCTGGAGTCAATTATCAGAAATATCAAGCCCATGCTATATCAAGGCCTTCATCACTTTCCAGATTCAGCAAACTTTTTCCATAAATGGCTATAGAGTAAAATTTTAGGCTTTGTGGCACATATGATCTTTGCTGCAGCTAATAATCTTTGCCATGATGATGTGAAAGCAGACATAGACAACACCTAAACAAACAGTTACGTCTGTATTCTGTTAAAAATTTAATTGCATAACCCAGGTACCAATGACATTAACACTGAAAAAAAACTTTTATACAGATTACAGACTTTCTCTATATTTTGTAAATTGTTTTGACTGTATCCATTAGTTACAAAATAACGTCCAATATCACATATCACATTAACTCAACATATCTCTTTGGTTCTCTTTAATCTTGAACAATTTCTGTACCGTTCTTTATATTTACGACATTGATATTTTTAGAGGATAGTCATTTATTTTGTAGACTGTTCCATCTTTCATGGTCCCTTCGTTTTTTGACATGGGTAATTTGTATTTTTGCTGTTTTTGATCAAAGTCCGATCTTGCCAGATATACACTGAATTAACATGTTTGGATAAAGCCAACATTTGCTCTTCATTCCGTTTCACATTTGTTTTCTATTTCAATAATTTCTACCGTGTATTTATTGTTTCTTTCTACTTTACTTGGGGATAATTTGCTCTTTCCCTTTCAAACATATAGAGATTTACTTTTTGTTATATATCTATCCATTTATTACTGAGTTTGTTATTATTTATTTTCACCTTAAATTATATATAATCAGAAAAAAATAATGCCAGTGATTTTATTACTGTTTTGCTTTGTTCTGAGGGGACTTCTTTTATGGCCTAGTATATGATTATTTTTGAAAAATGTGGGTTCAACAAATGTAAATTAGCTGAAATGTATTGACTGAGGTTTTTTGAATCATCTATGTCCTTCAAGAATCAGTTCATAAGAAATGGACACTGAAGAATTTAGGTATAAACGGGCACCATATTTGCAACTTATTCTTTAACAGTTCAGTGAAAAAAATATATATGCATGTGTTTGTTTCATTATTTTGCACTATTTTAAAAACTTTTCTGTGAGTATGAAATTATCCAAAATGTTTTAAAGTAAAGCCAAAAAATTAATATTAAAAATATTTTTAATTGCAAGGACCTGTGGTGAGCAGGATTTGGCCCATGAGTCAAAATTTGCCAACCCTGCTTTAGAGAAAGGAGTCATCTCATTGCATCACAGATTACAGTAAAAATTAGATGACCTGAAGTTTATTCCCTTGGTTACCTGTGTCACATAACTCAGACTGAGTCCTTTATTCTCTTGGTGTCTCAGTTTCTCTATCTGCTCTACAAAGCTTTTTTTTTTTTTTTTTTTCAATTTAGTATTAAATATATGGGAAGCCTTAGGAAAACTGTATAAACTGGCCTGGGAAGGGTTACTGGTCTCTCTTCTTTCTGTCTCCTCCCCCATTTGCCACATACAATGCACTAAAATGCCTTATAAAACAAAATGGAGGGAAGACACAGAGAAGGCACACAACAGTTTGAATAAAAGATGAGGCATCAAGAAGATGAAAAGCAGCAGGATCTTTGAAGGAAAGATGTAGACCATAAAATGGGGCAGCAAATTGAAAAGATGAAGATTGGAATGAAAAGAGTTTGAAGCCAAACCACAGAGAATTCAACCCAATGAGATCACTAGACTGAGGTAGGAAAAGAAACATCATGATATACTTCCAAATGTGTTTCCAGTCTCTGCTCATTAGGAATAAAATCTCTACCATTGTGTATTCCTTACACCCACAGATAATTTGATACTCACTCTGGGGTAAATCTGAATATCTTAGCTTTCCCTAAGAAAAGATGTTGCCCTCAGATTGCTGACACCTGCAGAAACTCACACAAGAAGAGAGGAATACTGCCTGTGTGTGACTCCTGAAGATGCTATCTCTAGCACATTATGTTTCACAGCATTTATTAATACCATTATTGGCCCAAGTTACCCACATGACTTGCTATTCTTGTAATCCTTTAAAGGCTTGCACAAGAAAACAAAGAACATGCCCATGGATATTTTTTAAATGTCTACAATATTTTCTGCTTGACATATGAAGGTTATCCAAACTATGCTCTACATTAAAAACAAATAAAGCTGAGTCTCACCTTATTTATTTATATCCAGCCCACCAGAAAAAGCAAGGCCTCTCTCACCTGTTTCACATTGTTAGGGTTGAAAGGGTCACCGAAAATCACTGAACATGAAAAATTAACTCCAGAGAGAGTATGTGATTTGACGAATGTTCCAGAACTAAATGGAACCATTGCAAGCTGCAATGGTTTTAATGTGTCCCGCAAAAGTTCATGTGTTGGAAACCTAATCTCTTCGCCCTCACAAAAGGAGTCATGGAATAATGTTGCTATCACTGCAGAGGGTTTGTTATTGTAGGAGTGGCTTTGTTTTAAAAGCAAATTCCCTTGGCTCTGCTTTTCTTCATCTTTCACCTTCTACCATGTTATGATGCAGCATGAAGGCCTTCACCAAGTGCAGGTGCCATGCTCTTGAACTTCCCAGCCTTTGGAACTGTGAGCTGAATAAACTTATTTTCTTTATAAATTACTCCATCTGTCATATTGTTTTATAGCAAAAGAGAATGGACTAAGACATGGGACAGACATTCAGTAGGCTTATTAAATTATCTATGTAACTACAGAGAGCTAGTGAACCAATTTCAGCTTAGGGGAAACAGGAAATTCAGAAACAGGAAGCCCAGAGAAAAATGGCACTGGACTGTGACTCCTATTGCCTCAGGTTAGATCATCTGACTTCACAAGGTAAAAGCTTCTGCACACAAAGATGCTTCAGCCCTTTTCCACCAACGGGACACCCTTGCTATGTAGAGTAGTGCAAAACTCTTGTCATTTACTAGTCATGGGACATTGGGTAAGTCACTCGGTATTAGTCCATTGTTTTGCTATAAAGAAATACCTGAGGCTGGGTAATTTATAAAGAAAAGAAGTTTAATAGGCTTATGGTTCTGCATGCTGTACAAGCATGGCACTGGCATCTTCTCACTTCTGGTGAGGCCTCTGAGGAGAGCTTTTACTTATGATGGAAGGTAAAGTGGGAGCAAGCATGTCATATGGTGAGAGAGGAAGCAAGAGAGAGAGCAAGAGGAGGAGGTCAGGCTCTTTTAAACAATCAGTTCTTGCATGAACTCATTCATCACCAAGGGGATAGTGCTAAGCCATTCATGAGAGATCAGCCCCCATGACCCAGTGACTTCCGACCAGGCCCCGCCTCCAATAGTGTGAATCACATTTCAACACGATATTTGGAGGAGACAAACATCCCAACTATATCACACTGGAACATTCTGAGCCTCAGCAGCCTTATCAGAAGACTGAGGATAACCCAGTAAATTCAAGCCTAAGTGATGGAGGTGTGGTAATGCTCGACAGATAGAGGTGTTAAAAGGGGAAGCTATGTCATCATAAATGGGAATGAGCTGAGGACTATGATCATGTTCTTTTCAGGAGACACAGTGAGGTACAGTTAAGCAGATGTGATTGGTGCTCCCAAACCAACTCTTTTGACTGCCAACACCAACTACTCTCTTCCTGAGGTCATCTCTGGCCATTGTAGCCCACATGGACCACATGGAGCAGACTAGGGAGTTAATGTACCCCTAGAAACAGCCCTCAACGAGTGACTGAAAACCCCAGCTTCCTCATTCTAGGATGGGAGCAGGCGCAACAACTCTGAATCATGTTGCATAGTATCCCCATGGCGGAACTAAACCTCAGCTGTACACAGCAGTGACCTACTTAATATCATACTCTTTAACAGTTTTCTCTTTTTTTCCTAACTCACCTCCCTACTCCCTGCTGCTGTTTTCTGGAATCATTTCCCACATAAACTATTTACACTCAAATCCTTGTCTTAGAGTCTGTTACTGGGTACTTAGCCAACCTAAGACAGCCAAGTAGAAATACCCAGCAGGTAGTCTAATATCCAAGCCTGGGAGTTGTGTCAGCAGGACAAACTGCACCTGCAAGTTGTTGTGCATTCATATTTGCTATGTGGAAAAGAGTGGTTACAGTGAGTTTAAATAAAAATTTTAAAGTGAGGCAGAAGCTGCTAAGACAAGAGATAATTTGAGCAAGAAATATTTCTGCAGAGGCCCAAAAAGCAGCAAAAGAAGATGATAACAAGAACGCCCCTTATAATAAACAAGGAATGTAGGAGACAGAAAAAAAGCTGCAGTGAAACCTGTCTTACTTCTAGCACACTTATCTCTTATCAGGATGTGTACGGAGAACACAAAAGTCCTAAAAAAAAGATAAACAGCATGTCCCTTTGGCAGTCCATCAGTTGCACTCAGCATCTTCAGGACAGAATAGCCAGGGCATCTGGTTTCCTATCCAGCGTTGCCCCCTCCTAGAACTCACAGATGCAAGTTGTTGACTCCTTTTTTAAAACTTAAGGCTGCAGCTGTCAGGAAAGAGAGGGAGACAAGCTCACCATTCTCAGTGGCCAGAAATCAGGTAATGTGATTATTTCACCTCCTTCCACTAGCTATTTCAGCAAATCATAAATATGCAATGACAGCTTTATTTACTTCTAATTCTGGACATGAGTACACTAGTTCTTCAGTATTGCTCTCAGGCATACTATAAATTGCCCCCTTGACCCACCTGATATTCATAATATCCTACTGACATTTAATCTCTTGTGTGATCCTCTCCCCTTGAGTGTGGGCAGGACCTGTGACTTGCTTCTAACCAATTGAGAATGATGAAGTTGATAGAATACATGTAATTACATTACATAAGACTCTAATGTCTTTCCTGTAAGGGAAGTTTCACCCTTATGGCCTCTGAGGGAGCAAGTGGGTATCCTGGGAAGAAAGCGTGGCCTCCAGCTAACAACCAGCAAGAAATAGAGGCCCTCAACCTAACATGCCACAAGGAACTGAATTCTACCAACAACCACAGGAGCTTGGAAGCAGATCCTACCCTAGTCGAGTTTCAGGTGACATGGCAGTTCCATTTAATATTGTGGTTTCAGCCTCATGAAGCCAGGGACTAGAAGACACAGCTATGGTACACTCAAACTCCTGATGTACAGAAACTTTTAAGTGTGTGTTGGTTTAAACTGCTAAAGGTGAGTTGTTTTAAGCTACTGTGTGCTAATATTGCTACACAGCAATAGCTAAATAATATGCTAACTATAATCTTGTATTGTCAATATTGACTTACAATATTGTAAGTCAATATATATCTTGTATTGACTTATTAGCTTTTAGTCCTAAGAATTTTGCTATTTATATTGAATCCTTTTAAACAATTAAACCATGTGGTTTGCAAATTACTGGATTTGTCATTGCCTTTTTGAAGTACAAGCTACCAAATCAGCCAAAAAGGTTTCCACCAACACACAATTCCTCTGGTGAGTGATAAGAGAGACTCTGATAATAGCCAGATATGAGGAAGAACTTGACAAGTCTTACCACGCCTGCTGTAGGTCAGAATCAGCCTCCAAACAGCAGGAAATATTTGGTGTCGTGAGCTCCATTTCCCTCACACTTGAGCTTCAGGAGAAATCTGAGAAAGTGTGAGTAATGACTAGCTAAAGAGCCATGATTTGCAAATGTTCAACATTACTAATCAACAGGGAAATACAAATTAAAACCACAATGAGATGCCACCATACTCCTGCAAGAATGGCCATAATTCACATATACACCATGGAATACTACATGGCCAAAAAAAGGATGAGTTCACGTCCTTTGCAGGGACATGGATGAAGCTGGAAACCATCATTCTCAGCAAAATATTACAAGGACAGAAAACCAAGCATGTTCTCACTCATAAGCGGGAGTTGAACAATGAGAACACATGGACACAGGGAGCGGAACATCATACACCGGGGCTGGGGGAGGGATAGTGTTAGGAGAAATACTTAAAGTAAATGATGAGTTGATGGGTGTAGCAAACCAACATGGCACATGTATACCTATGTAACAAATCTGCACGTTGTGCACATGTACCCTAGAACTTAAAGTAGAATAAAAAAAAAAAAAGAATGGCCATAATTAAAAAGTCAAAAAGCAATAGATATTGGCATGGATATGGTGAAAAGGGAACACTTTTAAACTGCTGGTGGGAATGTAAATTAGTTCAACCACTATGGAAAACAGTATGGAGATTCTTTAAAGAACTAAAAGTAGAACTATCATTCAATCCAGCAATCACACTACTGGCTATCTACCCAAAGGAAAAGAAGACATTATATGAAAAAGACACATGCACACTCATGTTTAAGGCAGCATGGTTCGCAGTTGCAAAGACATGGAACCAACCTAAGTGTCCATCAACCAATGAATAAAGAAAATATGGTATATATATACCATGGAATACTACTCAGCCATAAAAAGGAATGAAATAATGTCTTTTGCAACAACTTGAATAGAGTTGGAGGCCACTATCTTAAGTAACTCAGGAATGGAAAACAAAATGTTTTATGTTCTCACTTATAAGTGGGAGCTAAGCTATAAGGATGCAAAGGCGTAAGAACAATATAACAGACTTTAGGGACTCGGGGGTGAGAAGGTTGGGAGGGGGGTGAGGGATAAAAGACTATGTATTGGTTATACTGTACACTGCTTGGGTAATGGGTGGACTAAAAGCTCAGAAGTAACTGCTAAAGAACATATCCAAGTGATATGGTTTGGCTGTGTCCCACCCGAATTTCATCTTGAATTCCAATGTGTTGTGGGAGGGACCTGATGGGAGGTAACTGAATCATGGGGCCAGGTCTTTCCCGTGCTGTCCTTGTGATAGTGAATAAGTCTCATGAGATCTGATGGTTATAAAAAGTGGAGTTCCCCTGCACAAGTGCTCCTCTCTTTGCCTGCCACCATCCATGTAAGATGTGACTTGCTCCTACTTGCCTTCCACTATGATTGTGAGGCTTCCCCAGCCACATGGAACTGTAAGTCCAATTAAACCTCCTTCTTTTGTATACTGCCCAGTCTCAGGTATGTCTTTTTCAGCAGCATGAAAACAGACTAATACACCATGTAACCAAAAACCACCTGCACTGCACCCCAAAAACTATTGAAATTTTTTTTAAAAATGTAAGAGCTATGATTTGACACAAAAAGTGCATTCGATTAAAAAAAAAAAAAAAAGAATTATGTTCTTGAAAAATTAGTGAGAATACAAGGCACTGACCAAGACCCAGGAGAATTCAGGACTCCAGTCTGCATATAAACCCATCTGATACAGAGTAGTCATTAAAGAATTGGCAAGAGCAACAACATTATGCTAACTGGCATAATACCCTTGATAATGAAAGAAGGGAGTTATAAAATTTATTATGAAATGACTTTACTGGAATCTGTTGTAACCACACACAGAGCCGAGAGGAGCATACGAAACAGGCCTTACTCCATAGTCAAGTCATATCATCTAACACATAACAGTTGATGTGTCTTGGGGTAGGCAGTAGCTGGTGTCTCAGGAGTGACTTCTTTCCTTCTATAAATTCATTCTGCCCAACTCCTTTACAATCATGGGTTCTTTAACACTGGCTCATGAGACATCCTCTTGCAGTCACCTGTCTCATGGCTGGCAAGTTCTATGAGAACTCTCCTCTCACAGGACCTCACAGTCCCTTTAGCTCTTCTATGTGCCCCTCCAGCGACCCCCCTTTTTTAGTTTCAGCCTCCAATGTGGTTGTCAATTATTCGGGTCCATATGCGTCCTCAATGGATGAGGAGCAAGGAATCAGGGTGTCGGGAAAGTGTGAGAAAGAGTTAGAAGAGGGTCTTTCTCTCTCATTGTATCTCTGAGAGGCTGAGACCTCTCACAGCTAGAGGTGGTCTCCTCACAGAGATGTTATTGCTCCGCCCAAATAGGATGCACTTCTCTTACCCTGGGCTTCCCTCTGTGAGCCACGTACCATGCCATGGAGACCACTGGAGGTTGGTAGAAGCAAAAGGCCATCCTCTACCTAACCTAACTCTTGAAGCCTGTCCAAAGGATACATTCTACTTCTTCCCCACCACAGACACAGAACACTGGGGATTCTTATTGTGTAGCATGCAGCATCCAGCCACTTGCAGAGTGTCCACGCTATTTGTGCTCACCTTATTTCATGGATTGGCCAAAGAGATAAAGGATTTCCTGTAAGTGTCCCCTGTATGGAAATACCACTTCTTTTTCATTTCAGAGCTCCATCATCCCACACTCAACTCAGAGGAAATCAGACCTTATTCTCCCTTTCCTCAACTTTCATCCAAGAAGTACCCTTCTCCTCATGTTCAGCCTACCACCTACCCCTAGATAGGGGACAAGAAGAAAGAGGCAGATCTTCGTCAGTCTCCTCTAGAGTACAACCAATGGAGCATCTCATGGTCAGTGAGATAAGTTCCTTCCCCTCCAGTTTCTTGGATTGAAGGTCATTGCTCTAAGGTCCTGTTATGGACTAAATTTTGACCCCCTAAAAGTTATATGTTGATGTCCTAACCTTTGATGTGACTATATTTGGACACAGGATCTTTAAAAAGGTAATAAATTAAATGAGGTCATAAGGGTGGGCCCCAAACCTTATAGGACTGCTGTCCTTATATAAAGAAGAAACACCAAGGGTGAGCATGCGCAGAGAAAAGGCTATATGAAGACAAAGCAATAATGTGGCCATCTGCAAGCCAAAGAGAGAGACCTCAGGAGAAAGCCAACCCACCAACATCTTAATCTTGGACGTCTAGCCTCCAGAACTGTGAAAAAATAAATTTGTGTTGTTTAAGCCACTTAGACTGTTAGTATTTCGTTATAGCAGCCCTGGCAAACAAACACAGGTCCAGTTGAATTTTGCAAACTGGCAAGGATCCTGACTGGTCTACTAGCCAACAGGAATTCTCTCCAGATGTCAGGGATCTTAGGCCCACCTGGGACCCCCAGGTTTCAAAACAAGACCCAATCTCTACCCTGAAGCTTCTGGCATTACCCCAAGATGACGGGTAAGTACTTTTTCTATTGCAAAAGTTGTGTGCTGGGCTTTCAGATAGCTAACTTATATGGTTTGGAATTTACCTCTCAGCTCAGTAGCATAAGGGAGGTCTTTGTTTTCTCCCCCAAAATGAAGGCCAAAAATCCTACCAGAACCTTCAGCAAAGCATAATGAATCCAGATACTTGGTTCCTAATAGCAGCAAACATATGCCCTGGGAGACCCATATTTGGACTTCATTGTCTTTTCTACTCCAGATGTAAATTTTCTAGAATACTATTAAAGTAAGGTTGTGGATTCTCTTGAGGGTGATACAAAATAATCATAGATATTTTCATCTCTCTGAATTTAAGTATTTCCCATTGAATCAGAGCCCCTTTTTCTCTCTCACTTGCTTATAATGACTCAAAAGGGAACCAGTGAACTGAAATTTTTCTTCACCAAATATACAAAGTGTAAGTTTTCTTGTCCTGCATGGAAAAGCCCGCACATACTAAAGTTATCTAAGTTATCTTGGTCAAGTTTTAGCTGTCCAGTTCCCAGAACAAGAATTCAGAGTTTTCTAATTCTAAAGCTTTCTTATTCTGAATAATTTCTAAATAGGCTTCCTTTGTAAGCAATAGTTTGCACTGAATCAATTGCTTACAAGGGTCACATTTTGACTAGACATTTCCTGACTTTGGGCTAATGAATTACATCATAATTCAATTTGAATGCCTCAAAGTCATCAGCCAGCACCCTCAGCATTGTGCGGCAGTACTTCTAAAGCAATAGTAGCTACTGTCTGAGAGCTGAATTTTTTTCTGCAGAATGCACCATAAATAATTTTTATTTGTCTTCCCTAAAGCAAGGCTTTTGTGACGTTGAATTTGTAAGTTGTATTTTCCACCTCACAAAAGATCTCACAAGGAAGTAGTTTGGGGATTGCTTCTCCACTCTTGTGCATCCCACAAATCCTTATCCACATCCTGATTCCTCAACAGGTCACCGTGTTAAGAGTTGGTAGGAAGAAACCCTTTCCTTTAGGATTTTTCCTCTTCTCTATACCTCATGGCCACCTAGTGTAATCAAGCCCCTTTACTTTCTTCCCTCTGGGCTCTTCTTAGGTTTTCCTTACCATTCAGTTCAACCTTCTTCCAAGTGAAGGGAAGAGGATGGGGAATGAGGCTTCCCAAGGATATGTCCAGTGTCTTTATGATACTGAGACCTTTCCAAGTGCTATCATTTGAATGTGTCCCCCAAAGTTTGTGTGTTAGAAACTTAATCTCCAATGAAATAGTGTTGGGAGGTGGGGCCTAATGAGAGGTAATTAAGTCACGAGGGCTCTGCCATCATGTATAAATTAATGTCATTATTGTGGGAGTGAATTAATTAACTCAAGAGTGGGCTTGTTATAAAAGCAAGTTCAGCTCTCTCTCTCTCTCTCACTTGCTCTCACCTTCCACCATGAGATCACACAGCAAGAAGGCTCTTGCCAGATGCTGACACCTTGACTTCCCAGCCTCCAGAACCATGAGTCAAACACATTTGTTTGTTATAAATTGCTTGGTCTGTGGTATTCTCTTACAGCAGCATCTAATTGACCTAGACACTGAGCACCTAGATCAGACTCCTCTTAGAATATCTCCTGAGTACTATACTTCATCATACTACACTTCTCTACTTCTTCCTCCACTGTGAGTCAATACCAAATGCTGTCTCTCTTCCTTATTCTAGCCATGACTCTGGATGGAGAAATAAGATTAAAAACACACACACACACACGCAACTTACTGGAATTTATAGAGCAGTTACTTCATGCCAGACACTGTGATAAGTGCTTCCGAAACATTGTATCAATTAATCCTCACAAACAACCGCTATTCCCATTTTATAGGTAAGGATATTGAGACACAGCGACCACACAAATAGCAAGTGGCAAGCCAAGGTTTGAATCCCAGTTTGAGGTCACCACTGTGTTCTGTGAACAGGACTTATGATGGCCAAGAACTATATTACAATATTGGAATTTATACTCGCTGGAGTTACGATTCAGGGAGAGGTTATTTGGAAGTATAAAGTCAGATATTTTCATATTAAATCTAGGTCAAATATTCTCAACCAGAGGTTATTTGCACCCCTCCCCCACCTCCTGACCAGGAGACATTTGGCAATGTCCAGAGACATGTTTGGTTGTCACAACTAGGGATTGCTACTGGCACCTAGTGGGTACAGGCTAGGGGTGCTATGAAAAATTCCACAATGCACAAGATGCCCCCACCCCACCAAGAACTGCCTACTCCAAAATGTCCACAGTGCTGTGATACAGACACCAGCTCTAAGGGTTTGGATTAGTTGGTATATTTTCCTCTTCCCTACCCATTCTTCTCTTTGGATTTTAATTCTCTGTGTCCATTTTAACCATCTTGTTTTAGGTTAATCTTGTACTGTGACTTTCCAAGGTCCTTTTAGGAAGCAAGGGGAGTGTGACTGAAGGAAAAACTGACATTCAAAGAATCTCCTGAGAAATAGCACCCTGCTTGGAACAAAATGCTCTGTGAACACTATTTTGGGAACAGTGACCAAACGAGCCAATCTTCTGCCACTTACACATCCAATCCCACTCAGTATCACTGCTCCCTGGAATCCTGTCCCAAGAAAGGGGCTGGGGGTGAGAAGAGTGGTTACCCTGGAACATACCATTTCTATGAGAAATCTTAAAAGAAAAAAAAAAAATGAAGACAACAAACCTGTAACTTGATGCCAGCCTGAAATCCTCTTCACTAATCATAAGTCAGAGAAAGTGAAATTATTTCCAACACACTCATACAGCATATTCTCTGGGGTTTGCAGGAACAGAAGAGACAATGTGGAGAAAATGCATTGTCTGTGGTTCTGAAATCAAAGCCTAATTAGTCAGAAGACAAATTCCATGGGCTTCAGTAATAAAAACCTATGTTTCAACCATGCCTATGTTGGGCAAGTCCTAAAAGTCAAATAATGATAAGGCAACTTTAGTGGAGAACATCTTTGTTTACATTACAGGACTCCCATGTAAACTTTGAAAGCATGCAATCAAGTGAATAAAATATTTTAATTGGCCTTTAAAATATTATTATAAGAGCAAGACCAACTTGTTTAAAGTGTTGCCTGGCGGGTCTCCGGTTTTGGCAGCTCATTATACTGTCTTAATGCCGTAAGATTTATTAGTGGTCACATGCATTTCTCTGAAAAGCATTCCAGATTTTATTCAATTCTGGGTAAAGGTTATTTATACCTTAGAATGCTCTTAATTGCTTCATATTAAAGAAAAATATGGAATAAGTTATAAGTATCGCCTCATTTAATATCTTTTTAAATTATAGTGTTTAGGCAAGTTTTGCTCATTCACTTCTTTAAGCTTGGGATATCTTTTATCCCCTTCACATTCTCTCAACATTTTCCTTATCACTCAAAATCTAATTCAGATACAAATTCCTCCATTAATCTGTCCCTGACTCCCACATCAGCATTAACCACATGTGCTTCTCTGCTCCCAACCATATTGCTTCTATATTCACTAGGCATATATAACAATCATTTTGCCCTACATTACATTTGTCTGTCTTTCTTCTTTAATTAAAGTAATTAAAGTACCTTCAGTGGGAAAGACAGCATCTTATTCATTTTGCATCTGAGGAAACTGATAGGGTGCCTGGAATTAGCATCCAATAACGATTGATTAAATTACATGAAATCATAAGAGTTTTATCGAATAAAAAATTGCTTTAAGTTTGTTCTTTGGGTTTGCTTGAAGTAGTTTGCTCATTTTAATAATGAGACCCAAGCCTCAATTCACTTAGAACAGGCAGTTATAGTGCCTCTCCCACTCTAGACTTAATTTTGAGTTTCCACTGGTGCCAGAATATAAACAAAACATTTTCTGATGCAAATATTGTCTCTGATTGGGACCACACAAACACCACAGTCCAAGTAGGTGAATAATGCACTGAATAAATAAAATAAATAAATTGGCCTGATTTGGGTGCTTGCAGGCAAGCTAGCTAATAATTAATTAAAGCAGGATCTTCTGTATTTACAAAAACTCCCTGACACTCTCTCACTCAGCAACTCTCATTATCAATTAATGACATTTAAACACATAACACATACTAGGTATCTTTAACAACTAGAAATACATAGCTCAGTAAGGACACAGAACTGACTTTCTACAAACAAATGTAGAAACATATTAATAGCAGATTCTCTCTTTTAATATCTAAAAGATTGAAAAGATTGTTTAACAGAAAATATTCACCTAGAATATGACTTGGGTGGGCAAGTAGAGTTTGTTTCCAAGAGAAACGGGTACTCTCCTAGTAATTGCATTTTAAATATACACAATGTGCCACTGAGATCCCATAAATAATTTAGACCAAGGTCCCTAGTCATGCATGGGAAGAGACTTGCAAAGATTAATTCAAAGACAAGGATCATCTCTGGAAAAATTCCAGCTCAATGCTCTACTGGTATTCTGCATCAGATTCTCCACGGCTTCTACCTAAAAGCCAGAACCTCACCAATCTAGTTTGATTTTGTTTTCTGATGGCCTGATACTTGATGTCCTGTAGCAGGAAAACTGCTCCCAAGCTGCAATTCGTGGCTGGAATTCTGCTTGCAAATATCAAGAATGGTACAAGTCTTTCTGAAGCTGTGAGTTTATTTTCACAGAGAAGGAAATAAGCCACAATTTAAGAGTAGAGCCCAAGTTTTCCTTTTCATTTGCGATTCTTACACCTGCAACACTGGCTAGAAACCCAGAGACCTGGGTTTTGGTTCTGTTTAGGCTTTTCACAAGTTGTATAAGGTTGGGCCAACTACTTAACTTCTCAAACCCAGTTATCTTATCTTCAAAATAAAAGAGATTGATAAGGTTATCCCTAAGATACACTCCAAATCTAGAGGCCTATGACTATTTGGTTTTTAAGTTCAGATGTCTCAGGTTTCTCCTGGAACATACTATCAGGATATCCGGAGAATCAAGCATACCTACTAAAAACTGTTACCAATATTAAGACATGCCCATAAAAGCTGAGTATGGTGGCTTACACCTGTAATCCCAGCATTCTGAGGGCCAAGGTGGGAGGATCGCTGAGGTCAGGGGTTCAAGACCAGGCTGGGCAACATGGTGAGACACTGTCTCCACAAAAACGTTCAAAAATTAGCCGGGTGTGGTGGCACATGCCTGCAGTCCCAGCTACTCAAGAGGCTAAGGCAGGTGGATCGCTTGAGCCCAGGAGTTCGAGGTTTCAATGAGCTATGATCATGCCACTTCAGCCTGGGTGACAAAGCAAAACCCTGCTTCTAAAAAAAGAAAAAAGAAATGCCCATATACAGAACTATTCAGACTTCCCTTGAAATACTGTAAATTAAATTAGCAAATAAAATTTTGTTATTCCTTCTCTCTAGTAACATGATGATCTCATAAAAATCTTACCAAGGTCACTAAGAGTAGAAATATTTTCCTACTTCTAATCTATTTTTGAATACATAGTATTATTTCTTTTGAATCTAAATTATGTATTCCTGAGTAGTATGTAGCAATTAAAAGATAAGCATCTTTGTAATATTTATTTAATTTTGAAAAGATTATCTCCTCAACTTATCTTCAAGATGCATCTAAATTTAGATCCATCTTGTTTTTAGTAATTTCCTGAGGAAAACCTGGCAGAAAAGAACCCCATAAGTGGAAAATAATATATTCCAGAAAGAAAGGGCTTTCCTTCAATAATGGGAAAATTTACAGTATAAGGAAGGAGGCCCTTCAGGCAAAACACATCTCAAAGTCCTTTTATTCAGTTTTCATTTAATATTTTGCACACTTGAAGAAATGAAAGTAACATTAGAGATAATCTTATGCCATCCTCTTATTTCGGAGGTTAGGAAAATCAAAGCCATGATTTATGGCTGGAGCAAATGGGTGACTGATATTGCCATTTACTGAAATTGAAAGCTCTAGAGACAAACATTTACTGAAATTGAGAACTCTAGAAATGATGTGCAGGTGAGGAGGCGGACGGAGTGAAGGAAGAGGAGATAATGTGTCGAGAGTTTGAACTTGTTGAGACTGAGATGCCTGCAGAACATTCAGGAAAATAATGTCCAGAAGAGAAACGGATATACAGGTCTTGAGCTGAGGAGAATTAAAAATGTGTGTGTGTGTACATAAAATACTGAAATATACACACATGTGTAAAATTATCACTATGTAAATCGTAAGCTTTAGCCATAGCCATGAGTGAGAGATAGATAGAAAGAATGTAAAGGAGGCAAAGGGAGAACTACCCAAGCATCAGAAGAGAAACCCAGAATGAGACTCCATGGAAGTCAAAAAATAATGCTTTTTTCCCCCAACAATGTTAAATTCTTTTGAGAAGTTCAACAAGAAAGACGGTAAAAGGTACCTGAATTTAAGGACATAAAAGGTCATTGTTGACAATAACATGAGTTGTTTCAGTGGAGTGATGGATACTGAAGCTAGATTATAAAAGATTAAATAAGGCGAGTGAGAGAGAAGAAAATGGAGACTAAGTGTACACAACCCTTTCAAGTTGTTATTTAAGAGAAAATAAATTAGAGAGCAAAGTGAAGTAAGTAGAAGATTTTATTAAGATGGGAGTGACTATTAAAATGCCACTGGAAAGGATTCAGTAGCGTGATGGAAATTGGAGAGGTGAGGGGAAAAAAAAGAGGGAAGACAAAATATGCAATGGCCTTTAACAGAATTTGGCAGAAAAGGATCCCGCAGAGGAGTTACAGGTTTTAATCCCTTAAGTTCTTAAGGGGAATGGGTCCCTTTTTAATTCAAGGAATGGGGAGAAAATCTAGCAGAGACAGGCAGTGTCAAGAAGTATGTGTAGACTTCTGGGAGTTTCCATGGTGATGTCTCAAGCCTGGAAACAGGGTAAGCAGCCCTAATTAGGATTTCTTCTCAAAACTTGAAGCATGAAGAAAACATGAAAGCATCTCTTTTGCCTTCTACAGGCAACCCAGCTGAAGTCAAGACATCTTTTAACATAACAGTGGATGCTACAGAGCCAGTGGTTTATCTGCCTGATTAATCAGTTGCCCCAGCCCGGAATGAGGTGCAATTCAGAAAATTCTTGCCCCACTAGTAGTCTGCTGTGTATAATCCTGTTCTGAGAGAGGCTCACACAAGTGTGGTGAGAGTAGGAGAAAGACTGTGGACTGTGGTTGTATTAGTCATGGTTCTCTAGAGGAACAGGACTAATAGCATAGATGTATATATGAAGGGGAATTTATTAAGGCGTGTTGACTCACATGATCACAAGGTAAAGTCCCACAATGGACCATCTGCAAGCTGAGGAGAAGGAAGCCAGTCCGAGTCGCAAAACCTCAAAAGTAGGGAAGCCGACAGTGCAGCCTTCAGTCTGTGGCTGAAGGCCTGAGAGTCCCTGGCAAACCATGGGTGTAAGTCCAAATGTCCAAAAGCTGAAGAATTTGGAGTCCAATATCCAAGGGCAGGAAGCACTCAGGCATGGGAGAAGGATGAAGGCTGGAAGACTCAGGCAGTCTAGTCCTTCCACATTCTTCTGCCTGCTTTTATCCTAGCTGCTCTGGCAGCTGATTAAATGGTACCCTCCCAGATTGAGGGTGGGTCTGCCTCTCCCAGTCCACTGACTCAAAAGTTAATCTCCTTTGGCAACACCCTCACAGACACACCCAGAACAATGCTTTATTTCAGTCTTCAATCCAATCAAGATGACACTCAATATTAACCATCACAGTGGTTATTCTATGTATTATTAAATATGTTTTTTACTAAAATGTGTTCATTGAGTTTTCCTTAAGCATTAAGTAATCCATTAGAATGTTTTTGATGCAAGTCACAGACTATTCAATTTGAAGTAGTTCAGACACTAAGAAGGCTTATGATATGGCAATGAAGCAGCAAATCTATATCATCAAGAACCCTTGTGCCTTCTCTATTTCAGTTTTGTCATCCTTAGTATGTTATGTGACCTCTTTAAGGTCCAAACATGGTATCAGCAGCATCAGCCAACAACTGCAGACACAAAAATACCCAGCAAGGGAAAGTGAATTTCTTCCTGTATCTCAATTGCTTTTAGCAAGGAAGTTTCCAGAAGCTCCCCCAACTGACTTCTCCTCAGGTCTTATTGGCTAGATGTAGTCACATGCCCATCCCTAAATTAATATCTACAAAGGAAATGAGTCCACCATGATTGTCTTAGCCCAAACATAATTCACTCTCTGGAGTCCAGAGAGGTTGTCACTTACCCTGAACTCATGGCCAGGTGACACCAGGATGAAATCAAGTCTCTGCCCTCAAGGAAAAGGGATGAGATGGCTTAGGATAGACAAACAACCGTCACACCAGAATTAAAGCACACATTTGGCAAGAGGAGGAGGTCTGGTCACAAATAAAGGACCTCTGTTGTTAAGAGTATAAAGCATTCTTGTCCTCCAAAAGATGAAAGATAAGGTCATCAAACGGTGTTTGATTTCAGAGATATCTTCAAAAGCCTAGCTAGTGAATTCATTTATTTATTAAACAAAGTTAATGGGGTATTTGTATCTATGAGACATCAATAAAGTTCTAAAGAAAATTTCCTAAATTTAAATAACATTTTTACTTATGAACAAGACTTCCAAAATCCCATGAGAACCTTTACTTGAAAAAATAAATGTTTACGCTTGAAAACATTCTCAGTAGTACAAAAGAACTGTCCTAAATGTTTTGGTGTCATGTTTTTAATTGGCAAATATTATGCATATTTATGGTGGACAACACAATGTTATGAAATATGTATACACTGAGAAATCGCTCAACTTTTACATAACCATACTCACCTCCCTACCCTACCCATTTTCACACTCCCAGCAACTATCAGGCTATCCTCCAATTCTAAAATTTTGTCCAAATGTTATGTAAGTGGAATCATAAAGTACGTAAACTTTAGGGATTGCTCTTTACTCTCAGCCTAATTCTCTGGAGATTCATCCAAGTTGTCGAATGTATTAGTCTTCCATTTCTTTTTATTGCTGGGTAGTATTCCATGGTAGGGATGTGTCATGGTTTAACTATCCATTTGCTGAACGCAAACCAAGCTTTTATACACATTCATCAACATGTTTTTATATGAACATGTTTCAATATATCTGCAACCAACGTCCAAAAGTGCAATTGCTGGGTCCTATGGCAATTGCAGGTTAGTTTTATAAGTAAGAGACCACCAAAATTCTTCAGAGTGGTTGTCCCATCTTATATTCCCACCAGCTATGTAGGAGTAGCCAAGGTTCTCTGCATCCTTGCCACCATTTGGTTTCATCACCATATTTTAGCCACCCAGATAGGTATGTGCTAGTATCTCACTGTAGTTTCTAGTTTCATTTTCCCAGTGGCTAACAATGAATATCTTTTCATATGCTTTTTGCCATCTTATATCTTCTTCATTGAAGTGTTTATTCATGTCTTTTGCCCTTTACTAATTAAATTTTTTACCTGACTTTTTTCTTCATATATTGGGTTTAGTTGATTTTTTATATATTCTAGAAACAAGCCTTTGCTGGATATGTGGTTTGCAAATATTTTCTCCCAGTCTACACGTTATCTTTCCATCCTTTTCACATGGGCTTTCACAGAGCTAGAGTGTTTAATTTTTATGAGATCCAACTTAATCAATTTTTCCTCTTATGCATCATAAGAGGAATCCAGATCAACCCAAAAGGAAGCCACAGGACAAGGAGACTTGAAGCCAGACTTTAAAATTAGCCTCCTTAACTCCTTAAAAAACTAAAAATAGAGCTACATGTGATCCAGCGATCCCACTTCTGGATAGATGTTCAAAGGAACAGAAATCAGTATGTTAAAGAGATAGCTTCCACTCCCACATTCATTGCAACATTAGTTACAATAGCCAAGAGGTGGAAGTAAACTAAGTGTTCATCAATGGATGAATGGATAAAGAAAATGTGGTATATATACACAATGGAATACTATTCAGCCTTTAAAAATAAGGAAATTCTGTCATTTGTGAGAACACAGATGAATGTGGAGGATATCATGAGCAGTGAAATAAGCCAGGAATAGAAAGAGTAATACTGCATGATCTCACTTACGTGAGGGATTTTAAAAAGTCAAATTGTTAGAGAGTAGAATGATGGTTGCCAGAGGTTGGGAGGAGGGTGTTGGAGAGATGTTGGTCAAAGGGTATAAAGCTTCAGTTAGGCAGAAGGAATAGGCTTTTAGCTCTATTGAGCAGTAGGGTGACTATAGTTACTAACAAGGTATTACATATTTCAAAGTTGCTAAGAGTACATTTCAAACATCTTATCACAAAAATATAATGGGTAAGTGAGATCTTGTGTCTCCTTGGGTCACTTTCTCCTGCTATGTTTCCCAGGAACTTTCTCTCTAGATCTTTTCTGTCATCTCTCTTATTCTAGTTCTCAACTTCTCAAGCACCAGAGGACAATTCCAAGGTGTCTATTTCTTTACAAGGTGGAGGAATTTAACTCCAAATACTCACCTGAGACTTAGCTCCTGGCCTCCTCTTTCAGTATGCAAAAAGAGTTTATTGTAAGAATTTTCTTGTTTAAAAAAACAGCCATCTACTCCTGAGATTAATGCTGCTGTTTCCTGAGCATTTCTTTTGTTGCTACATTATTTTTCATTAGACATATAACTCCCTCTGCCAACCCATCACCTATGTCACTTCAAACAAACAAAGCCACAAACTGAAACCTCCCATAGCACGAAGAGTCTCACTGACCAACAAAGACTGGATTCCCATTGTAAGCACTATAGCTCAGACCCATGAGCTATGAGCTTATGAGTAGCTAATGAGACTTCACTGGGTTCTGCTTGGGTGACTTTAGAAGACTGACCTAGAAATTTTTTTTTTTTTTAATGGAGTCTCACTCTGTCTCCCAGGCTGGAGTGCACTGGCACAATCTCGGCTCACTGCAACCTCTGCCTCCCAGGTTCAAGTGATTCTCCTGCCTCAGCCTCCCAAGTAGCTGAGACTACAGGCGTGGGCCACCACACCCAGCTAATTTTTGGTATTTTTAGTACAGATGGGGTTTCACTGTGTTACCTAGGATGGTCTCGATCTCCTGACCTCATGATCTGCCCACCTCGGCCTCCCGAAGTGCTGTGATTACAAGCATAAGCCACCAAGCCCAGCCAGACAACTTTTAAAGTTCATTCTAACCTTGAGATTCAAAGGGACCACCATAATAGTTAGTGAACTAAACCTTTGCTCACTAAAGTAGTCAGACCCCAATGTCTATGAAACAAAGTTGTTCAAATCCAAGTCCCAACTCCCTAGAGGTCGTGGGAGACTTAAGAATTCCTTTAAGCAGCCATTACAGTTCTTCTGCATTTGTATTTTATTTCATCCCCCCTTTCTGGTGGCCTCTATCTTCCCCTGCTGCTCTGACTCTTGACCACCACCCCTCCTTGGTGACTATGACATCACTGCTCAGGGACATCACTCATTTATCACCATAGCTCCCAGACAGGCTACACTTATCCTGCAGTCAAGACTTTTCATTGAGACAGGAAGAGTTCTCTCTTCTCTCATCATGTTTATAGATCTTAAGAGTTTCCCAAAAGCATTTTCCTTTCTCTCTCTGGTTCCCAAATAACTTCTACAAATAAGGCTTTATTATCCTCATTTTTCAGGTTTTTTTCCAAGCCTCTATCTCAAGGAGCTTAGAGTACATTCACCCAGGGCCAGGACAGCAGATATGAAAGAGGCAACTCAAAAAATCAAATCTAAAAGCACTCTTTTATTATTTGACTTCTTTCTGCAAGTGAATTACCTATCAACTCAAGGTACTCCCTGAAAACTAGAAGATAGTTTTGTATGCTTCTGTTCTATATCAACTTTAGAGGCTTTCAACTTGTTCATCCATCTCTATCATTCTTATTATTTCTCCCAGAATGATCATTGAGTAACTGGGCAAATGAGACATATAGCTACCCAGGAAGCCATGCCAGAGTTCCCAAGGCATGTTCCTGTGTTCAGAGGTCCCCAAGATCACCCTCAGCCTCAATAATTTACTTGAAGGACTCACAGAACTTCAGAAAACTGTAATACTCACAGTTATGGCAATACTACAGTGAAAGGAATCAGATTTAAATCAGCAATGGTAAAAGGTGCACAGAGCAAATTTTAAGAGAAACCAGACACAAGTTTCCAGTTGTCCTCTCACAGCGAATTTGTGTGAACAGCTTAATTCTCCCAGCAGCAATGTGGAAAAACATGCACAGAGTATTACCAACTAGGGAAGCTCATCTGAGCCTTTAGGCCAGAGTTTTTATTGGGAGTCATTTATATGGGCATAGTTATCCACCCAAATGGCTGATCTTCAGTCTCCAGTCCCTCTAGTGGTCACATTGATACTGCCTGGCCCAATGTCAGACATAATGGAATTGTTTGCATAGATTTTCTGGCCCCAAGGCTTCTAGGTAAACAGACACTGTTATCAGGGAGGATATTCTAAGGGTTTAGAGGTTACCTCCGGAGCAAGGGTCAACCTTTCTTTGGATTGTGCAGGGTGTGAACAAATCTGCTGAGCTGATCCTTTACTATACAGTTTCATTGGGGCCACCTATAATTCTTAATTTAAAAAACCACTTCACTCAAGATGCAAAAATTGCTTGATCATCAACATAAGCATGAATCACATTCTATCCATTCTCCCCTTCGACTTTTCAAAATTGAATAGTCTTAATCTTCACAGTGTGTTCCCAAGTGACAGTGACTTTATTCCTTTGGTCATTTCCCTTCTTTATTTTGATTACTTTAGTTGACACATAGAAAACAGAACTGCACCCAGCAGTCAACGTGCACCTAATACTATAATATACACATAATATTAGAAAAATATATTGTGCCCAAAATATTCCTGTTTGATTCTCAACATTTATAGGCACTCTAGGCCAAAGGAATGGACCTATATCTTCAGAAAATAATCAAGGCCTAGGTTCCTCTCCTAGCTAAATGCAATAAATCCAGTACAATCAATGTATACATATAGTTCAGAAAAGTTATCTATAAATGCATTACCTGTGCTTTCACTAACCCACAGATATATACCTATTCAATTATACATATTCAAAAGGAAAATATAGTTAAGTAAAAATTAAAACTTCTTCATGTCATAAAAGGAGACATGAATAATCAAAAAAACCTTAAGTAATAACTATAATATATATAATAGGGAAAAGTTTTAATATCCTTGATATATAAAGAACCCATGAAAAGAAAACTGTTAAATGTTTAAATTTTTAAGTGGCCATAGGGATAAATGGAGACTGACTGCTAATGAGTATGGGGTTTCTTTTCTGGGTGATAAGAAATGTTCTAAAAATGACTGTGCTGATGGTTACACAACTCTGTGAATAGACTAAAAGCCACTGAATTTTACACTTTAAATTAGTGATTTGTATGGTATTTGAATTATCTCAATAATTATATCTCAGTGGTTATATCTCAATAAAACTACTATTACTTTTTCAAATGGCCAATCTCTCTATAAATTAAATTAACAGTTGGCCAGTAGGTAAAATGTTTTTTTGCAAGTGCTGGTAACAAGGTAGAATAATGATCTCTTTCATACAGACAGCCCTGATACAGGTTGAGTATCCCTTATCCAATATGCTTGGGATCAGAAGTATTTTGGATTTTGGATTTTTTTCAGATTTTGGAATATTTATTTGCATATATATAGTAAGCTATCTTTGGAATGGGACCCAAATCTAAACACAAAATTTATTTGTTTCTTAAACATTTTATACACATACCCTGAAATAATTTTTTTTTTTAAACAGAGTCTTGTTCTGTTGCCCAGGATGGAGTGCAATGGCGTGATCTCAGATCACTGCAACCTCCACCTCCTAGGTTCAAGCAATTCTCCTGCCTCAGCCTCCCGAGTAGCTGGGATTACAGGCACCCACCACCACACCCGGCTAATTTTTGTAATTTTAGTAGAGACGGGATTTCACCATGTTGGTCAGGCTGGTCTCAAACTCCTGACTTCAGGTGATCTGCCCACCTTGGCCTCCCAAAGTGCTGGGATTACAGGCATGAGCCACTGCACCCACCTTAAAGAATATTTTTAAAAATTTTATGCATAAAACAAAGTTTTGACTGTGTTTTGACTGTGACCTGTCACATAAGGCCAGGTAAGAAATTACACACTTGTGGCATCATATCATTACTCAAAAAGTTTCAAATTTTCTGATTTCAAATTTTTGAATCAGGGATGCTTAACTTGTAATATAATTTGGTACTTTTAAGGAAGACAATACAGCAATATGTATCAAACTTTAAAATTAGGTATGTTCCTTAACACAGCAATTTTATTGCTAGTATTTACCCCATGATAAACTACAAATATGTCCCCAATTCTTTACTTCTCACTATATCCACAACATTTGCCACGTAACATTAAGTATATTCCCACTTTGACTATTGCTTCAGTCCTGTAACTTCTTGTAGCAATGAGATATTAGCAAATGTTACACAAGAAGAGGATTGAAAAGGTGCACATTTCTGCTTAAATTCTTACACCTCTAGTCATCACTATGTGAATATACCCAGGCTAGCCTGCTGGAGAATAAGGGGTGTTAGAGCAAGTCAAATCATCCTAATAGCCCCAGCCAACACCCAGTCATTCCCTACATATAAGCAAATTCAAATGAGACCAGAAGAACCACCCTCTTGAGCCCAGCCTAAATTGTTGACTCAAAATTTATGACCTTCTCCTGTATACACCATATTCCTTACCAGTAGCATATTTCAGTCCTTCTAAAAGGACTCCCCATTCAAACTTTTATCAGTCAACTTATACTCATGTCTTAATTGATCTGAGAAAACTTTAAAAATGAATTTTAAGATATTTGTTTATATTCCTTGTTCACACTTTCCTTGTGGTCTTACATACTTGCTGCACCCATCTACCTCTAGACAACCAATTCATTATGGACAAGAACTTTACATTATCTTTGATTCCTGGTGCATAACCCAGTGACTAGATGCTTGTTAAATGTCTGTTACATAAATAACTGAATGGAAATGAGATCAGGACGAAGAGATCTAAGCTCTGGTTCTGGCTTCATCACTTAGGCAAATCACACCTCCATGTTTCAATCTTCTCAACCTGTGAAATGGTACAATATCATCTTATTGCTCAGCCTCACAAGGTTGTTGCAAAAACAAAATGATCTAATTTGTAAGTGTTTTGTAAAGTCTAAAATATTATTCATCCATAGGTAAAATTTGTTATCTTTATTAAAATTTAATCTAATACCCCATTAAGGAACTGTAATTCTTGGGCCAGGTACAGTGGCTCATGCCTGTAATCCCAGCACTTTGGGAGGCTGAGGCGGGCAGATTACCTGAAGTCAGGAGTTAGAGACCAGCCTGGTCAACATGGTGAAAGCCCATCTCTTCTAAAAATACAAAAATTAGCTGGTGTGTTGGCACACATCTGTAATTCCAGCTACTTGGGAGGCTGAAGCATGAGAATCACTTAAACCCAGAAGACAGAGGTTGCAGTGAGCCAAGATTGTGCCACTGCACTCCAGCCTGGGCGATAGAGTGAGGCTGTCGGAAAAAAAAAAAAAAAGGAATTGTAATTCTCTAGAAATAGAGATGTTCTCTGTTGCCAGATACATTAACATAAGAAAGACTGATATTATTAAAATCAATTTTCAAAACTTTTCTACATAGGTAATAGTAATAATAGTCCTTTTTTAAAAGAATGAAAATCTTGTAATACTTTCAGCTGTTGATAGAAGAAGCTTGGATAGTATAAAGAGAAAAACATAATATTAAAATACATTAGGTATTTCTATGGATTTCTCTTGATGCTGCATCTATTCCATTTAGAATGGGAAACAACACAAATTAGAAAAACAATTCTTTCCCAGATAGAATTTGAAAAAGCTTATGACCTAATCTTTTAAAAGCTGTTGTCATGAAAAGGCTGAGAAGTGGATTTCCCAAAACAGCAAGCACGGACACAGACTTACAGAAGCAAAGAAGAGAATAACTGCTGTGAGAACCACTATTTACAGTCTTGCTGGAAGTCAAGATTTCTTTCTGTCTGCAATTTGAGGCTGTTCCTAGTGAAGGAAGCATAGTGACGTTCATGACTCCATATGAGAGCATGGTCAATCATAAGAGGATTTCTGGCAGCCAATGTCATGACTCTAAACCTCTTTAAGGAGAGTAATGAACACAACTACAAGTGGAGATGGGGGAAGGCATGGCTCTTTATATCTTTCCTTAAGAAAATCAAAAACTCAAAATCTATGAGAAAGGAAAACAAAGCATTTCCCAGAAAATAAACTGTAAAACTGGCCATGGCTTTTGGTAATGGAACGTATTGGCCAAAACTTACAAGGAGAAAGAACATTCAACCAAAACAAATATATGAGAGTAAGTAAAAGAAACTTGCAAGTAACCTCTCTACCATCACAAATATAAATATAAATAATACTGGTATTAATCCTGTATTTAAAAACCTCATGAAATAAAAGAACGCTCTCTGTTATAAAACCTTTAATTTTTCTATTTATAAAACATAAGGATGGGTTTGATCTAGAATTTTCCTAGAGGGCCTATAATTTATATTTGTTCAGCTTAAAGGGAACCAAGTTAGGCTGGGATTGGTGGCTCATGCCTGTAATCCCAACAATCTGGGCGACTGAGGCAGGAGGATTGCTTGAGCCTGGGAGTTTGAGGACAGCTTGGTCAATGTAGGGAGACTCCAGCTCTACAAAATAAAAATAAATAAATTAGCTAAGCATGGTGGCACACACGTGTGGTCCCAGCTACTTGGGAGGCTGAGGTGGAAAGATTGCTTGAGCCCAGGAGGTCTAGGCTGCAGTGAGCCACGATCACATCACTGCACTCCAGCCAGGGTGATAGAGTGAGACTCTGTCCCCAAATCCCTGCGAGAAAAAAAAGGTCAGGGGCGGGGGCAGGAACCAAGTAAACAACCAAATGAATTGTCAATGTTGTTTTCTCTAAAAGTAATTTAATAGAAATTTCAAAGTGTACCATCTTTAAAAATTGAGAAGTGCATACATAATTAGATGATACAAGAGACAGCAAAAACTCAAAGAGTAGCCTTCCATTGTCTTTGGGATTGCAGAGACCTAAATAACATAAATAAGACCCACAAATAAAATAACTCAGAATCACTCAAGACCGAGATCGTTACAAGGACTATATGACAGTAGAAAGAGGAAGAAATGGGGTAAAATCATACAGTACGTGTTACAGGCTGTTATATCATCAGTGCAATAATGATGACTTACCAGTGGAAAGAAAAGAAATAATTTGAAAAAAAAGAAAATGTGTTATCAAAAATATCTAGGCAAGAAGGAATCCCACTCTAGTGTTCAGGAAGATACATCATTGTCTGACATGGAAATGGAAAGAGCAGGAAAGAGAACTTACTTTAATTGGACAGCTGCATGGGCTAGGCACAGAGCTTGGCATCTGCATATGTTCTCTCACAACAACCCTGGTGGTAGGTATTATCAATACCATTTTACAAAAATGGGTAACAATTTAATGAGTGTTTCTTGTGTGCCAGGAACTATACTAAAATCTTGGCAAAAATTATCTCATTTAATTGTTTCCTCCAAATTATCTCATTTAATGTTGTCGGGAGTCAAAAAGAAAAAAGAACATTATCTCATTTAAGCCTCACAATTCTACTAAGTGAGTGCCAATATTATCCCATTTTACAAAAGCAGAAACTAAGGCTCAGAATGTTTAGGTCATCTGTCTATGATTACACAGGCATTCACAGTCCAACTGAGATTTCAAGAACCCCGGGCTTCTTCCTAGCATGTAACTTATCTTCCAACTATACTAAATAGAAAATTACAAACGTGAATGAACTATAGAAAGCAGATAGAGATTGACCCAGGCAAGGTTTCTCGTTCCATAAAGGAGAGGCACTAAAGGGAAGTCACTAAGAAAGGCTCCTAATAACTTTTTTTTTTGTGATAAATTAATCGGATGGCAAGTTGATATACAGTGTAATGCCCAATCCCTTTCACTAGCATGCATCAAACTGCCCAGCCCTGAGCCATCCCAGGGCAGGAAACTATCAGTGTGACACCGTTGAATATACGCTACCTTCCTTTCTCTGCTTGGGTGTGGGCAGAAATCATTAATGAGCACATTTGAATAAAGAAGCAAAATGTCCATCTGTCTTGAGAATCATCTGTCTTGAGAATCATCCAGAGAAATTCACTGATAATTTGCATGAAATGGGGGAATATTCATAGAATAGAGATCTGAGTCCCCACAATTAGTTCCACAGCCATAGTGCAGCCATCAAGTATAAGTTGCGTCTGCCCTCATGGAAGTTACCCAGCAGGGAGGTAGACACTTAGTAAATAATTATAAGAATGATAAATGCCATACATAAGGAGTGTTATGGAGCATGGAGGCCTAATGTAAATCAGGACCAGGGCCGGGGCATTCATAAAGGCTTCCCTGAGGAAGTCATGTTTCAGATACAACCTGAAAGGTGAGAAGGTGAGCAGAGGTTACTGAAGTTCATGTGGTGTGTGTGTCTGTGTGTGTGTGTGTGTGTGTTTGTGCAATCAGAGGTGGGGATTGACAGAGAACATTCTTGAAAAAGGAAACAGCATTTCAGTATATACACAGGACATGCAAGAATTAAAAGAAAATTTAGGTAACAGGAACAAAAGGGACAATAGGGAAGAGGCGAGGAGAGGCTGGAAAAATAGGTAAAGTCATTCTGACTTCATTTCTCAGCCTCTTAAGCTTGTTTAACAAGTCTGCTCAGGAGAGATCAATCAGCTCTCAATGTTCTGCCAAAATCCATTTGAAGAGCCTGCATGAGAGAAGGCCAGGCCAAACCTTGAGATCTCCCAAGGCAATGATGCCACCATCTTGTCCTTATAGGAAACAACCTACCAGCCCTTTATCCCCAGACGATATTATGGTTCTGCCACATGGCTACAAAAGCATAGTTTGACTTTCATTTGTCTATATGCTCATCAGCATATAGACAAAAGGATTCTTTGTGCTAATTTCTGAAAGATTAATTTTTTATTCATTTTGATAGGAATCTAAATACCTACTTGTTGCTGGGATTTTACATATTTGCCATATATACATCTCCTTAACCAAAATTTGTATTGTAATTGATCAACAAAGTTTTTTTCTTTCAAAACCCAATCAATAGGATTCTTGCAGAGATTCAGAGCATGCCTAGATTGCAATTTCTGTATCTCTTGTATCAAACATATTAAAGAACAGTAACTGATAATGTAATTTAACTTAGTAATTCTGTATATGCTTATGTTAAGCCTACATAAGAATTTTACAGAATATCACTTAACGAGATCCGAACCAAAAGTCCTCTTTTTTTACAAGAAAAGTTTATGAAAATCTTAAACTCAAGCTTATTCTTGGTGCCTTGCCAAAATGTCTGAACACAAGTCTGAAAAATAAGTTGCCATGTCTAACGATTACAATTTCCATTTCCACAGACAATTCCAGAAGCAGATGTGCAGGCTTCCATGTTTAAAATCTGTCTACATTTTACCAAATATCCTGTGTTAATCACTGAAAAAACTAGGCATCATATATGAAGGAAAGATACAGTCATCTTCAGACAAATGAATGCTGAGAGAATTTACCAGTACCAAGCAACCACTACAAGAACTGTTAAAAGGAGCTCTAAATCTTGAAAAAAAATTCCCTGAAACACATCAAAACAAAACCTCTTTAAAGCATAAATCACACAGAACCTATAAAACGAAAATACAAGTTGAAAAGCAAAAATTAAAAAAGTACACAGGCAACAAAGAACATGATGAATGCAATGGTGCCTCACATTTCAATACTAACATTGAATGTAAATGATCTCAATGCTCCACTTAAAATTTTTGATACAGAACCGCAAAATGGATAAGAACTCACCAACCAACTATCTCCTGCCTTCGGGAGACTCACCTAATACATAAGGACTCACATACACTTAAAGTAAAAGGATGGAAAAGATATTTCATGCAAAGGGACACCAAAAGTGAGCAGGGGTAGCTATTCTTACATCAGAGAAAACAAACTTTAAAGCAATAGCAGTTAAAAGAGACAAAGAGGGACATTATATAATGGTTAAAAGCCTTGTCCAACAGGAAAATATCACAATCCTAAATACATATGCACCTAACACTGAAGATCCCAAATTCATAAAACAATTACTAATACACCTAAGAAATGAGATAGGCAGCAACAGAATAATAGTGGGGGATTCAATACTCCACTTACAGCACTTGACAGTTCATCAAGGCAGAAAGTCAACAAATAAACAATGGATTTTAACTATACCTTGGAACAAATGGACTTAACAGATATATATACAGAACAGTTCATCCGACAACTGCAGAATACACATTCTATTCAACAGTGCATGGAACTTTCTCCAAGACAGACTATGTGATAAGCCATAAAACGAGCCTCAACAAATTAAGAAAACTGAAATTATATCAGGCACTCTCTCAGACCAAACTAGAATAAAACTAGAAATCAACTCCAAAAGGAACCTTCAACTATGCAAATATATGGAAATTAAATAACCCACTCCTGAATGAGCATTGGGTCAAAAATAAAGTTAAGATGGAAATTAAAGAATTATTCAAACTGAATGACAATTATGACACAACCTATCAAAACTTCTGGGATACAGCAAAGGCAGTGCTAATAGGAAAGTTCAGAGCCCTAAATACCTACATCAAAAAGTCTGAAAGAGCACAAACAATCTAAGGTCACACCTCAAGGAACTAGAGAAACAAGAACAAACCAAACCCAAACATAGCAGAGAAAAGAAAATAACCAAAATCAGAGCAGAAATAAATGAAATTGAAACAAAAAAATACAAAAGATAAATGAAACAGCTGGTTCTTTGAAAAGATAATAAAATTGATATACCACTAGCAAGATTAACCAAGAAAAGAAGAGAGAATATCCAAATAACCTTACTAAGAAATGAAATGGGAGATATTACAATTGACATCACTGAAATACAAAAGATCATTCAAGGCTACCATGAACATCTTTACACACATAAACTAGAAAACCTAGAAGAGATGGCTACATTCATGGAAAAATACAACCCTCCTAGCTTAAAACAGGAAAAATTAGGTACCCTAAGCAGACCAAAAACAAGCAGTGAGATTGAAATCATAATTGTAAAATTACCAACAAAAAAAGTCCAAGGCCAGACATATTCACAGCAGAATTCTACCAGACATTCAAAGAATAATTGGTACTAATCCTTTTGACACTATTCCATAAGATAGAGAAAGAAGGAACCCTCCCTAATTCATTCTGTAAAGCCAGCATCACCCTAATACCAAAACCAGGAAATGACATAACCACAACAGAAAACTACATACCGTTATCCTTGATGAACATAGATACTAAAATCCTTAACAAAGTACTAGCTAACCAAATCCAACAACATATCAAAAAGATAATCCACCATGATCAAGTGGGTTTCATACCAGGGATGTAGGGATGGTTTAACCTACACAAGTCAATAAATGTGATACACCACATAAACAGAACTAAAAACAAAAATCGCATGATCATCTCAATAGATGCAGAAAAAGCATTTGACAAAACACATCATTGCTTTATGATCAAACTCTCAGCATGTAAGGGACTTACCTTGATGTAATAAAAGCCATCTAAAACAAACCCACAGCCAACAAAATACTGAATTGGGAAAAGTTGAAAGCATTCCCTCGGAGAAAAGTAACGAGAATAGGATGCCCACTCTCACCACTCCTCTTCAACATAGTATTGGAAGTCCCAGCCAGAGCAATCAGACAAGAGAAAGAAATAAAGGGCATCCAAATCGGTAAAGAGGAAGTCAAACACTGTTTGCTGACAATTTGATTGTTTACCTTGAAAACCCTAAGGATGCCTCCAGAAAGCTCCTAGACTAATAAAAGAATGCAGCAAAGTTTCCTGATACAAGATTAATGTACACAAATCAGTAGCTCTTCTATATATCAACAGCAACCAGGCAGAGAATCAAATCAACAATCCAACCCCTTTTACAATAGCTGCAAAAAAATAAAATAAAATACTTAGGAATATACCTAACAAAGGAGTCAAAACACTGCTGAAAGACATTATAGATGACACAAACAAATGGAAACACATCCCATGCTCATGGATAGGTAGAATCAATATTGTGAAAATGACCATACTGCCAAAAGCAATCTACAAATTCAATGCAATCTCCATCCAAATACCACCATTATTCTTCACAGAGTTAGAAAAAACAATTCCAAAATTCATATGGAACCAAAAAAGAGCCCGCAGAGCCAAAGCAAGACTAAGTAAAAAGAACAAATCTAGAGGCATCACATCACCTGATTTCAAACTAGCCTATAAGGCCATAGTCACCAAAACTATGATACTAGTATAAAAAATAGGCAGATAGACCAATGGAACAGAAGAGAGAACCCAGAAATAAACTGAAATACTTACAGTCAACTGATCTTCAACAAAGCAAACAAAATCATAAAGTAGGGAAAGGACACCCTTTTCAACAAACGGTGCTGGGATAATTGGCTAGCCACATGTAGGAGAATGAAACTGGATCCTCATCTCTCACATTATACAAAAATCAATTCAACATGGATTAAGGACTGAAACCTAAGACCTGAAACTATAAAAATTCTAGAAGAGATAACATTGGAAAAACCCTTCTATACATTGGCTTAGGCAAGGATTTCATGACCAAGAACCCAAAACCAAATGCAATAAAAACAAAAAGAAATAGCTGGCACCTAATTAAACTAAAGAGCTTTTGCACAGCAAAAGAAACAGTCAGCAGAGTAAACAGACAACCCACAGAGTGGGAGAAAATCTTCACAATCTATGCATCTAACAAAGGACTAATATCCAGAATCTACAACGAACTCAAATAAATCAGTAAAAACAAACAAACAAACAATACTATCAAAAAGTGGGCTAAGAACATGAATAGACAATTCTCAAAAGAAGACATACAAATGGCCAACAAACATATTTTTAAAATGTTCAACATTACTAATGATCAGGGAAATTCAAATCAAAATCACAATGTGATACCACCTCACTCCTACAAGACTGTCCATACTCAAAAAATCAGAAAACAGCAGATGTTGGTGTGGACACAGTGAACAGTGAACACTTCTACACTGCTGATGGGAATGCAAACTAGTACAGCCACTATAGAAAACAGTGTGGAGACTCCTTAAAGAACTGAAAGTGGGAACTACCATTTGATCCAGGAATCCTACTACTGGGTATCTACCCAGAGAAAAAGAAGTCATTATTCGAAAAAGATACTGGCACATGCATGTTTATAGCAGCAAAATTTATAACTCCAAAATCATGGAACCATCCCAAATGCCCATTAATCAATAAGTGGATAAAGAAACTGTGAGAGAGATATATATAAAGCAGTCATAAATAGAAATGAATTAACAGCATTTGCAGTGACCTAGATGAGACTGGAGACTATTACTCTAAGTGAAGTAACTCAAGAATGGAAAAGCAAACACTGTATGTTCTCACTGATATGTGGAAGCTAAGCTATGAGCACAAAAAGGCATAAGAATGATACAAATGGACTCTGAGGACTTGAGGGAAAAGTCAAAGCAGGGCAAGAGATAAAAGACTACAAATATGGTGCAGTGTATAACTGCTCAGGTGATGGGTGAGCCAAAATCTCACAAAATCACCACTAAAGAACTTACTCATGTAGCCAAATACCACCTGTACCCCAATAACTTATGGAAAAATACAATAAAACAAAAATCTTTAGGTACTCCAAGAAAAAAAAAGAAAAAACGCCATTGTTCTGTGTTGAACAGTCTTCATGTCCACCAGACTCTCAGAATGTGACCCTATTTGGAAATACGGTCCTTGCAGATGTAATCAGTAAAGATGAGATCATAGTGGATTAGGTAGGGCCCTAATATAATGAGTGATGTCCTTATAAGAAGGCCATATAAAGACACCCAGTGGAGATGGCCATGTGAAGATGCAGACATAGATTGGAGTGATGCATCTGTAAGTCAGGGAACACCAAGGATTGCTGGGGTTACAGAAACAAGGAGAGAGGCATGAAACAGATTCTCCCTGTGACCCCCTAAGAGGGAACAAACCCTGCTGACTCCTTGATTTCAGACTTCTGACCTGCAGAATTGTGAGAAATAAATTTTTGTTGTTTTAAGTTAAAAAAAAAAAAAAAGGCAAATATCCAGTTACATTTGAATTTCAGATGAATATCAAGTAAGTTTTTAGTGTAAGGGTGTCCCATGTAACATTGGCAGTATTTTCATCTTCTATATATGTGACAACCTTGGTAATAGAAAGCTATTTTTTATTTTTAATGCTCTACTGCTTTCGATTGGTTTGAGGATGTAAGATTGGCTGTGAGGTGCTGAGAAATATCTCAATAAACAGTATATAGCTCTCCCCTGGGAAACGATATGGATGCCCAACTGAAAGCCAGGAATTTAGCACTAGCAAGGAGGGAGAAGAAGACAACATGCTTGGCAGAGGCCTAAGGGGCATGGGAGAGGGGATACGAGGGACAGTTATGAAATGTTATGCTATTTTCTTAAAAGATAAAATAAAATCATCCTTCTAATCTTCTACAAGTGGATTTCAGTAAAATCTACTATTGCTAACTAATGACTTGGGGAAGAAGTAGGTAAATTCTAGGGTGGATTCTTTCTTGGCATTAAAAGATATCGAGTCCTACTTAAAGTTTGACACAAAACAGCCAACATGTAGATTATATGAATAATTGGAGAAAGTCTTGCAAGCAACAGCAAGCCCACATATGACATATATTTGCTTCAGCCTCTAACGGGCAGGTCTGCAAAACCACCCTGAATAAATGTGAACCAAAGTAGATAAGGCCCTGCTTAGGGCTAGTAAATGTCAGCTCCTGAGCAACTAAAAGCAGAGTGTTTAGACTAAGACCAGACAAAAATCACTCACTCACTCACAGACAACAATACCCATATGAAGATTTTTTATTATTATTAAACATTGGTCTAATGCTAAAAAGTTTAAACATCAACATAGCACTGTAAACCTACTGCCTTGTGAGTTAACTTTAACTTACTGAGTTAACTAACTACATTTTTAACATAGTGCTTCCATTTTTAAAAACAAACTTGGCCATTTCACAAACACTTCATGGCTAATCACTTTATAATATAGTTTATTTACAGAAATGAAATGAATTTGGGTAATTTGAAGCAATAAGCTACACATAAAACATCTCTGAAATCTTTTTGAATGTCAGTTTTCAAAACAAAAACTCGGAAATGTGATTCCATTTTGATGATAAAAACCTACAATAAACTAGGAATATTTTTCCAACCCACTCTCCCGGTTTCATTACACATCAAACTGCTATTTGGTTAGGTGGGGAGGAGGGGGATTAACTGTTGTTAATGGTTTTCATTATTCAGAAAGAATTTAAATCAGTGAAACCTGCATTTGTCAAGCATCAAGCGTCTTGTAGACTGCCAGAGAGTAGCAAAGTTGAGGTGTTTTGCTGATCTTTCGTTTTGGACATTGTGTGACTGTTCTAAGTACAACAGTTTGCATTTGGCATTAACCGTGAAAGACACAGCACAAGATTACCCCAGGGCTGGTGTGAGAAAAACATAGCAGGAGTATCTGATGGAACAATTCCAGGCACAGAGTGAGGGATCGATCCATAGTCATTGAATGAATAAATACTTCTGTAGCTTCCCTCTAACTTTAGCCAAAAATATTAATGAAGGAAAAATGAATTTTGGATTCACTGAGAACATTTTGGAAATAGTTTAAATGATACTGTATATGTGTGTATTCTAAATGCATTTTTTGTATTTTCTAAAGAATATTTTGCAAATAAAGTAAAAGAGACACCCCTGACTGACAGTATTCCATTTGTGAGCCAGTAGTTAGACATAGAAAATGATGGATTAGGGACAGCATGTAGACCAAGAGTTCCCAACCTTGGCTGCATGTTAATATTACCTCAGTTCCTTTTTTAGAATCCTAATTCCCAGGTCACACCCCACACTCATGAAATCAAAATCTGTGTGGGTAGAACACAGGCATCAATATTTTAAAAAGTGATTTCATTATGCAATCAAGGTTGAGAATAACAGATACAGACTCTAATTCTCCTCTTGTCCCATGGAATAGTGTGCAGAAAGCTACATTTGAGACAAGGAATGAATGAAAATTCACCCTGTGTTTCTGAGATGGTGGGGTATTGTTCCTCGTGGGCTAAGAATCTTTCACCTTTTTCTACACTGTGTTCCCATAAAGTGGAAACAAAAAATAAACATAATCCAGAAAAGGGTGGGGAGAGTGGGGCTTAGGGAAGCTGAGTGTTCAATATTTCCTCTTCCAACGAGATTCCTCTTATCATGCTCTATTTGACATAATCTTATAAAAGTTAATGTTTAATAGAAACATACAAATAATTAAGAAATCTCTACTAGCATTTTGTGTCAGGGAAGGTCAAAAGTGAGACCCACTACTCTGGTGTCTTCTGCTACTGGATTTATTTGTGCCTGGGTTGACCATGAGGGAGTCATTGGCAACTTTAAGCAGCAGTAGGAGGATTGGCCAATCCACTGTGCCCAAATTACCAGAGTGACTCCATCTTGAATAGGGGATGGGGAAAATGAGGATGAGACCTGCTGGACCATATTCCCAGGTTAGACATTCTTAGTCACAGGAAAAGATAGGAGGTTGGCAGGGCTGGTATCACAAGATACAGTTCATAAAGACTTTGCTGATAAACCAGGATGCAGAGAAGAAAAAAAAAGAAAGCCCACCAAAACCAAGATGGCAACGAAAGTGATCTTTGATCAACCCCACTGCTCATTATATGCTAATTATAATGCATTAGCATGCTAAAAGACACTCTTATCAATGCCAGGACAGTTTACAAATGCCATGGAAACGTCTGGAAATTACCCTTTATGGTCTGAAAGGGGAGGAGTAGTAAGTTCCAGGAAATGCCTGTCCCTTTCCTGGAAAACTCATGAATAATCCACCCCTTGTTTAGCATATGATCAAAAAATAACCATCAAAATGCCAACCAGCAGCCCTCTGGTTGTTCTTCGTATGAACATAACCTGTTCTGCCTCTGGAGTAGCCTATCTTTTGTTTCTTTACTTCCCTAATAAACTCGCTTTCACTTTATTCTGCGGACTTGTCCCAACTTCTTTCTTGCTCAAGATCTGAGACCCCTCTCTTGGGATCCGGATCAGAATCCCTTTCTGGTAACAAATCTCTTAAGCCCCCACAAGTGGGAGGGATGAGACTTACAGGGACTCCAAAGACTATTCAATGGAAGATCCTCTGTGCCCTGCTCTTGTGGTTGTAAGAAACAGAGTCCCATGGTCTATCTCAAATGATGAGGTCTTTCTGGGTGAACACTTGCTACAATAAGAGAAATGTTACCTCCACAAGAATCCCCAAATTGTGAAATGGTCTAACTCAGCAACAGCTGTGGATTGAACCTCTGCCCCTAGGGTGACACAGCAATGCTCCCTGTCTTGGTTTCTACCTGCTCGGCAACTGCTGAGCTTATCAATACTGCGTCTTCTCTACCTCATTATGCCTGCTTTCTCCAGAGTACAGCTTCCTATGCCTTCCCAGGGTTCTCACTGTTTTTCATCTCCATCTGGATCTTTTCAGCATTTGCTCTCATGCCCAGGTAAATCAGGGGCACCTAGGCATCAGTATCTTCCAAAGCTCCCCAGAGGATTCAATGTGCAACCAAGCAGAGAATCACTGCACCAAAAAACAGCAGTTTCACGTAAGACAACTTGGATTTATAATTACCATCTTAGCCCAAAAGGAAGAAAACTGGAGAAGGTAACTTATAATGCACAGGAATTCTGTTCTCCTTGCATTTTGTTTTAATTCAGTGTCTTGTTTCTCTATCTATAGAGCACATATTTATTCACATGGATTTTAGTATTTTAACTGTGTTGTACTTACAGGAAAGAAAACATGCCTTCTGAAGTGATGGTCTTTGAGCCACTAGTCAAGAGATTGGGGCTCTCTAATGAGCCAAGACTCCCATCTAGTGGTAACCACCCCTGAATTGCAAATACAAGGTCTCTCAACTTTTATTAATGACAAAACTTTTTGAGAAGTGGCTGGTCAATTTCAATAACTCATTTGCCTAAAACAAAATACACCTATTTGTCAAAAGAGCTTTGCCACTTCCAATCTGTGTGCGTAAATACCCCCAGGATAAATTATTGCTATCTATTTGAACTTATGAAGGAAAACCAACTTCTTGATTCTGTCAAATAAGTGTGTTTTAGTGAATTCAGAGGTTGTGTGACTTATAAAAGTAAGTGGTTGTTATGAAATAGTTCATACACATCCAAATTGAAAAGACTAGTGATAAAACCTTAGAGGATGCTGTGAGGTGAATGGTGGCCCCTGAAAATGTATGTCAACATCCCCAAAATCTGTGAATGTGACCTTACTTGGAAATGGGGTCTTGGTCCATATCATTATTATGTTATGTTAAAGATCTTGAAAACAGATCATCCTGGATTACCTAGGTGGGCCCTAAATCTAACACAAGTGCTTTAAAAGAAGCACAGAGAAGAAGAGAAGAAACAGAGAGAAGGAGTCAAAGGCCATATGAAGACAACAGCAGAGACTGGAATTAATGCAGCCAGAAGCCAAGAGGACACTTGAAACCACCAGAAGCTGAAAGAGGCAAGAAATCTCCACTAGAGCCTTCAGAGAGAACATGGCCCTTCTGACATCCTCATTGCAGACTTCTGGCCTGCAGAACTTTGAGAAAATAATTTTCTGTTGTTTTAAGACATCCACTTTGTGGTAATTTGTTACAGGAGACTTAGGAAAGTAGTATGGTTTCCTCTTCCTTTCTTTCCAGTACACTCCTTCAGAAAACAAAAATAGCATATTTGGAAATGACCTAGATGCCTAAAGTTTTTTTAATAATACACATGTAAATTCATTGCTCTACACTATTACAGGGTGGTATTCAATCAACAGCATAAATACTTCACTGTCTACCTACAATTTTCAAAGGTATTTTGGACAGCAAACTTTTCATTTCAGAAGTTTTTCACTACAAGTACCTTAACTGAAAGACTAATCAACTAAAATTCTTCTTTCTAAGATAGAACATGAAGCAACAAGAGTTTTGCCTAAATATGGATGTGTGTAATGAGAATAACTCAAATTTCATGTCCAGTTGGGACAGCATAGTCAATTCAACAGGAATGTTCATGAGTTGTTTATCACATGAAGTATTTGGAAGGTATGCGAACACTAAAACCAACAATGTCAATACAATTAAATGGAGGCATTCATAAAACTGTTGTTCAGATCAGCAGGTAATCTTGTAACTGCATATTTGAGAATTTCAGGGAAGGAAATGTACAAATAATCAAAGGCAGAAAATTCCCTTCAGGAAATGTGGTATCCACATATTGTATGACAGGCTTGCTTTTACTGAATAATGCATGAAGTTGTCTGTTTTAAATCATTCACTGACTACAGAGTTGACAAGTAACCATCGAAGAACAATGGGATTGGGCACCAGATGCCTCTATTTCAAATCTGACTCTGTGAAGGCTGTTTCTTTTCTAGGGAACTGGGGGCTCTATGTAACATAAGACTCAAGCAAAAAGTGTGGATTCTGTGGTATGCTCATGGGATGGTTCCAGTAAATGTGCTGATAGAATTCTGGAACCCAAGAGCTGACAATGGGTGCCATTAAAGTCCAGACCCGGTGCTGTAGCACTTTGATGTGTCAAAGGTTAGGTTCTGCCATTTTTCTGAACAAATATATTCTAATAGAATACTACATAAAAATGTAAAGGGCCTTGTAGGGTCAAATGAAACTTTGAGCAGAGAATGAACAATATCCCTATGAGATGAAAGTGCTGTCTTTGTTGAATTAATTCCATTCTTTTTTGTTCTCATTGTTTTCAAAACAATTAATAGATACACTGAGAAAGAAGGAAAGCAAGAGAGTTACTCTGATAATGATGGCTCTCATTTATAAATCCATGAAAAGTACTATCAATTTTCTTCCTTAATAGATAACAAATCTAAAACTCAGAATGGGTGAGGAACTTGCCCCAGTATCACAGAGCCAATAACCAAGATTCTTCTCTCCCAGAACCTGTGCTACTTCCTGGTTGATGTCAAAACACTGCCTAATAAGGACCTCAAAAAAAAATCTAATCAACTGACCACTGGTCAAGTGCCTCCCTTCTCCAGTTCAACAGACTCTGCCAGAGTCACAAAGGACAAGGAACCTCGTCTCTTCAACTCTTTATCTGCAATACCTAGCATGGTGATCATTCATAACAAAGCGCTCAATATGTGTTTACTGGGTGAACAGATAAAAGGTACAGAAAAGAGGGAAAGGGCTCAGGAAAAACTATATAGAACATTTTGGAAGCATTTGCCATTTCCATGTGGAAATGTCAATCATAGATAAACATACCAATCATGATGATTCATAAAACATATTAAGAGGAGCCCAGTGTTCAGGAAATGCAAACTATCTGCAGTGTGAGATTGAAGCATAGGTTTGATAACTTAAGAGGCCGATCAAAAAGGAAATTTGGTTTACGATTTTGTAATTGTCAGGTATATGGTAATGAATTATCCTAAAGTGATATTGAAGGCTTGGCCTGAGTCTGATGACAATATTAGAAATCTGAGTGAGAAAGTGATCAGCAGTTTGACTGTTTACAGGTTTGTTGGTTGTTCCTTTCCTTTTAAAACTGAGTCTCCAGCTGCTAGCTACTGTGTCCCAGGGGGCCTTGTGCCCTCTACCTCCTGTTTTCTCTGAAAACAAATGAGAATTCTTACGCTACCTTGACTCTATACAGATTTTCCTGCTCTTAAGAGACAAACAGCAAAGTGATACTTCAAAGCTAAAATAAATGTATTTTATTTTATGTTTTCGGACCAAGTCTCACTCTGTCTACCAGGCTGGAGTGGAGTGGCACTGTCTCAGCTCACAGCAAGCTCCGCTCCCCGCCGGCCCCACTCCCTGCGATTCTCCTGCCTCAGCCTCCCAAGTAGATGGGATTATAAGTGCCCGTCACTACGTACGGCTAATTTTTGCATTTTTAGTAGAAACAGGGTTTCACCATGTTGGCCAGGCTGGTCTGGAACTCCTGACCTCAGGTGATCTGCCCGCCTCGGCCTCCCAAAGTGCTGGGATTACAGGCGTGAGCCACCACACCCAGCCAAATAAATGTATTTTAAATCTGGGATAGATGTTCCAATTAGGTAGACTCTGAAATTTCAGACTTTAGCCTCAGTCAGAGGCCATTAGAACTGTTCCAAAAAATGCACAGAATTAATAAACTATTGATGGATGAGTAAGAAAAAAAAAAAAACTGAATCTTACTCTGTCATCCAAGCAGGAATGTGGTGGTGCAATTACAGTTCACTGCAGCCTCTACTTCTTGGGCTCAAGTGAGCCTCCCATCCCAGCCTCCCAAGTAGCTGGGACCACAGGTGCATGCCACTATACTCAGCTAATTTTTATTAATTTATTTTGTAGAGATGGGAGTCTGCTTATGTTTCCCAGGCTGGTCTCAGACTCCTGGGCTCAAGTGATCCTCCCACCTTAGCCTCCCAAAGTGCTGGGATTACAGACATGAACCACTGCACCTGGTCTGTTGGTTGTTCCTTTGGATGTAACAATTAATATTAAAGGTACTTCAATATAAATTTCAAATTGTAATTTTTTTCCAGGGTCACTATTTTGTATATTTATATTTTTAGTTTATTCTAGGTTTTGTTGGTAGCATCCAAGTATTCCCTAGGCTGTTGGTTGGTCCTTCCGACGGTTTCTAGGACAGAAAACGGGTCTTTAACCCAATAGAGATGAGGAATTGGTAAACTGCCTTGGATGCCGAGATATTCTTGTTTTATGTACACTTGGCAGAAGTCATCCACAACCATCTGCAGACTCTGACTCTTCACTGGGGCCCACAGCCATCCCCACTGTTGAATGTACATTGCTCTCCTATTCTGAAGGAACAAAGAAAGGACAGGAAATGAGTGAACCCAGTGAGGAAAAAGCTTTCAAGATACGTATCAAAAAGAAAAAGGAAGGCCGGGACCAGTGGCCCATGTCTGTAATCCCAGCACTTTGGGAGGCTAAGTTGGACGGATTGCTTGAGCCCGGGAGATGGAGACCATCCAAGGCAATGTGGTGAAACCCTGTCTCTACCAAAAAAGAAAATAATAATAAAACAAATTAGCTGGGCACAGTGATGCATGCCTGTGGTCCCAGCTACTCAGGAGGCTGAGGTGAGAGAATTGCCTGAACCTGGGAGGTGGAGGTTGCCCCAGTGAGTGGAGATCATGCCACTGCACTCCAGCCTGGGTGACAGTACGAGACTGTGTCTCAAAAAAAAAAAAAAAGAAAAGAAAAGAAAAAGAAAGAAAAGCAAAAGAAAATGAGAAATCTAGAGACTGAAGAATCCAATTCTCAATATTAAAGGATGGGAAAAAACAACTTGGGTGAGAGCTATTAGCTTGAAATAGACACAAGATCATAAAATCCAACATCATAATAATGAGGAAAACTGGCTTGTGTAAAACAGGAGATGACAGTTGGAAGATTAAAAAGGTCCTGCCTGTTGTTGCTAAAAGGTAAAACAAGGGGTTCTGTGACATGTGCGTGCAAAGGAAGCTACTGAGAGGCTTAAAGGAGCATTTGGAGCTGATATAGATCATCAAAGTTTCTGCTGATACCTATCTGAATGGCTGGACTTATTGATGCCACCAAACATTCTTCCCTCATACTCCATAAGTTTTCAATCCTTTAACTTCTAACTGGAACACCAGGCACCCTGTCTCCTTTCAGGCTTAGTTTCTGCCAACAGCCAGTCCTGAGGATCCAGGCAAGCGACCCTGTGTTATCTTTCTGCTCTGCCTTCCTGAGGGAGCCTCTCCTTCGTTCATCAAGCAGCAGCTGCTACTTTCAGTGCTTCTCTGCACACAGAATATAGATGGGTTTCGAGTATGTGAAGCTCAGCTTGGGGTTTGGGGTGGGTGTTTAAAATCACTACCTCCGTGCCTCTTGACTTCTTCCAGATGAAATTCAAGAACAATCAAAATATAAACAGAACAGCACTGAACTTTGCAGACCTACTTTTTTCACATGGTAACCCTGTGGTGTGGGGCAATTTAATTGATCTCTCTGTGCTCAGCTTACTCATCTGTAAAATGAACATATAGGTGTTCCCACCCCATAGAGTTTCTGTGAGAATAAAATGAGATACTTCATGTTCAGCAGTCACTCTGTGCTAGACACTATGCTAATAACTGAATAAGTGAGACCAACTGTTTTTATTTATTATCATTGTTCTGTTTATCACCCATAAAGTCTGTAACTCGAGAGCCTGAGTGGAAACTAAATAAGGGATGTGTGGCCATTTATTTTTTCCTTTTCATCCCTGTCCTGTATTCTTTGGGGGCCTGGACAGGAAAAGAAATGGTAGCACCAGAGCTGTCAATTAACAGAGATGAATAGTAGTCGTGGTGGGGGTCATAGGAGGAATTGTGTCACCAGTAGTAGAAGCTGTGGTAATAGGTAAAACAGCTAATATTTTGTGATGGGTTTGTGCCAAGGACTGTGCGAAGGATACAAATCTCTATGCATTGCTCATTGCCACTACTCTTAAAGGTAGAGATATGTATGTGCGGCCTTGGGGCAGTTATATCTCCTGCAGCAAAAGGCATCCCAATCCCTCACCAGTAATTTGAGATGTCTGTGCCTTCCTAAGGATCTTTCAGGATGCTCTTTCAACCTGTTGGAATTCTAATTTGAGTGCTGTCCTAAGAATGTAAACTGACACTGAATTGGTGGTTTTCCAACCACACTGTGCACACCACAGAGATTTCCAAATTCCACAGCACCTCCCTAGGATTGCCAGGACTGGTGGCATGATCAACAATTTGGGTTCTGTATTAGTCCATTCTTATGCTGCTGATAAAGACATACCTAAGACTGGGCAATTTGCAAAAGAAAGAGGTTTAATGGACTTACAGTTCCAAGTGGCTGGAGAGGCCTCACAATCATGGTGGAAGGTGAAAGGCATGTCTCACATGGTGGCAAACAAGAGAAGAGAGCTTGTGCAGGGCAACTCCCCTTTTTAAAATCATCAGATCTCGTGAGACTTATTCCCTATCATGAAAACAGCACAGGAAAGGCCCACCACCATGATTCAATTACCTCCCACCAGGTCCCTCCCACTGGGTCCCTCCCACAACATGTAGGAATTGTGGGAGCTATAATTCAAGATGAGATTTGAGATTTGGGTGGGGACACAGCCAAACCTTATTAGGTTCCAAGACTCAAACCCTCTTCAACCAGAGTGAGTCTGCATTCATCTCTTTCTACATTGTCCTCTCCTTATCACCTCATTGAGACAACTTTGTAGACAAAGAGCTCACAGTTTTCAAATGACTGCGAAAGCCAGTGCACTAAACTTGGTTTCCTCCTACAAAATCACAATTCTAAATCCTCTGCAGGATTTCATAAACCATATTGGTGCATAACTCCTGAAGGTTTGAAAAGCCCTATGAGATTTTCAAAAATGCTCCCTATGTGAATATGAAATATTATTTTTAATGTATCCTCTCAACCTTCTATCTGTATCTTTATTTATGCAAAACTATTCATGTTTTTGGTCAGGTAAAATGTTTGGCATGCCCAAATTTGGAATCTTCTTTTATGGTTTTGTTTTCTGTGTAGCTCAGTGATGAGAAGGCCCAGCTTCAAGCACATAACCAGATACCCATTTTTTATTTCTCCAAGTAAGAGCATTTTCCAAGAACACTCAAGTCTAGCAGTATACACTCTGAAACTCACATTGTAGCTTTGGCAGTCCTGTTTTATGCACGTGATGCTGCAGTTTATGTGCAATCGTGCTTTCCAAGACAGGGCAACTCCTAATGGTTGTATCCGTCAGTCCAGACCTACATTGGTTGGGAAATCAAAACACTGTCACCATAACTGAATTATCTGTCTCTTGCTTCCAAGTGGGCCCCTTTGTTTTAAAGCAGTGGTGCTTAAACACCAGACAGACTCATCTCATGCTTACGTACATGTGAAATTCTCGCACTACACAATCTTGGATTGCTTCATGTTGTAACAAAAAAACCAACCCAACTACTAAGAAATCCAGTTAAAACAGCACTTTAATGTAATCTTTTTTTTTTAATGTAGTGGAATTGAGTAGAGGATGTGTAAGCTCTGTGTTCAGGACCCTTTCAGACCATACCCTATGTTTCTCCGCATTTGGCAGGTCCTGATCTGTACCCATTATATTAAAAGTGCAATTGTAAATGCATGTACATATATATGCTTATACACATTATATAGAAATGTATATTTATCATAAGTATGTATGTTGTATGTGTATAGACATATCTGTGTGTATGTAAATATATAGGTGTGTATGTGTATGCCTATGTGTGTATATATCCGTAAACCTAGGTATATGTGTGTATGTAGTGGAGGATTGTGAGACCTCACAAGATTGGTAAAGTATCAAACAATGCCTGTATTTTTTTTTTAAGGAGCTGTTTTTCAACATATAGAGTAATAATGTCAATTCCTGGGTTAATACTCTTTTAGAAAAGGCCAATTTTCAATGATTTCAGGTAGCTCATGTTATTCAGTAACAATCTCAGCCTTCAAAAGTAGCCAAAAGAAAAGCAGAATAAATGGTCTCCTAAATAAAATGACCTGTGGCACCATCATTGACTAAGTAGCCTTTTTACTCATCTCATACAGCCTCTGCCTAATAAAAATGAAGCAGCATCATAAGAACAGTAGGGAGAAAGGGTGCACGGACAGAGATTTATGGGGCAGGACAGGGTACCAGGGTTAGGACAGATACCAGGAAAGAGGAAAAGAACACACTGCAGAAGAAAAAGCACACCAGCTTCCTACTTGTGCCTCAGGGGAGCTTTGTCAAAGTGTTCTGAGCACATGAGGTATCCTCTAAACATTTATTAACCAAATGCACAGAGAGGCATGTTGACAGGGATTTAGGGTATGATGAAGGTGGCATATCAAACCATGGAGGAAAGGTGCTACTCAATAAATGGTTTGGGGACAAGTGGGAGCCAACTAGAAAGAATAAAATAAAACTGGATTCGTACCTCACATTTTATACCAGGACAAATTACAAATGGATCAAATGTTTTACAGTAAAAAATAAAACTATAAATATTCTTTTTTAAAAAGGGATAATTTTTTATAATCCTGGATTATAAAAATAAATTATAATTTTGTATTAGGGAAGATCTTTCTAAACATAATTCAAAATATATAAATAATGAAAGAAAAAATGATAATTTGATGACAAACTTCTTCATGGACAGAAACATTAAAAGCCAATCAATAGGAAAATTTGAAAAAATATATTTGAAATTTATATCACAAAAGGCTACTCTCCCTGATATACAAAGATCACCTAGAAAGCAACAAGAAAAAGATGAACACAATACAGCAAAGAGAAAAGTTTAGAGAAAAAGAGTATAAGATTAGATTAAATCACATGAAACTGATTGTTAAAAATGTTTGAAAATTGGCCATTTCAAATGATGTAAACAAATAGTTATGAAACATATGAAAGAATATTCAATAACACTTGTAAGAAGAGAAAGCCAAATTGGAACATCACTGTCGGATTAACAAAAAAAAAATCCAAAAATTTGGAAACTCACTATTTGGTGAGCTGTGGGGAAACAGAGGCTTTCACACATCATTGGTATAAATTAACTTATCTTTGGGGGCCAATTTGGTATATCTATTGAAATTACATATATATATATATAACATATATATATATATATATATATATATATATATGCTTTTGGCTAAGCAATTCTACTTTGGAGAATGTATCCTGTATATATACGTGAGCAAAATGATGAATGTACAAAGTTACTCATTTCAGCCTTGTTTATAATAGCAAAAGAATGGGAATACATAAACAAGTGCCCAGCAATAGGGACCAGTCAAAAACATGAGTCATTGGTACAATGACTTTCTATACAGCTTGTAAAAAAGTAAGGGGAAGTTTCTTATGTACAGACATATCTGTAAGATCTCCAAGAAATATTAACTGGAAAAATTAAATACCCTCTGTTTAAAATAAAAGGGAGAGACATAAGTCTCTACATTCATATTTCTTTTCTATGTATAAAGAAATTCTGGAAGGATACAACATAAAAAACTTATAATACCAGTTAAATGGAGAGGGAGCTGGAATGGGGAACAGAAATGGCAGGCCAGATGTGGTGGCTCAGGCCTGTAATCTCAGCACTTTGGGAGGCCAAGGCGGGTGGATTACCTAAGGTCAGGAGTTCAAGACCAGCCTGGACAAAATAGTGAAACCCCATCTCTACTAAAAACAATACAAAAATTAGCTGGGCATAGTGGTGTAAGCCTGTAGTCCCAGCTACTCGGGAGGCAGAGGCAGGGGAATCACTTGAACCCAGGAAGGGGAGGTTGCAGTGAGCTGAGATCATATCACTGCACTGCAGCCTGGGCGACAGAGTGAGACTCCATCTCAAAAGAAAATAAATAAAAAATTTAAAAAGAAATAACAAATATATTTTCTTGTCAACCTTTTAATAATTTTAGCATTTTGAACCAGGTGAATGCATTATCTATTCAAAACAATTTTAACTTAAAAATAAATAGTTGAGTCCTATGACTGATCAATAAAGGATTTGGAGTAGATGTTTGTTTATATCATTTATATGCTAGATCATCTACATAAGTTGTGGGACTCAGAGAAAATTAAAATATGAGGCCCCTTGTTATAAACTTTTTAAGAACTTCAAGATGGCAGCAGCAGACCATTAAACCAATCACTGGGGCCCTTCTAAGAATGGGTCGGGCACCTGTGAAGTTAGCCCTGGTTGCACACAACTGTCCTTATCAGAATATCAGAATACTAATGTCATTCCCAAAGGGAAGCAACTGGCTTCTCAAAAACCCAGGCAGGAGCAGTCTTGGAAAAAATCATTTCCCTCGATTTCACATACACTTCATGTTCTGTTGGTTCCTAAGCAATTAACCTGAATATATATGGGTGTTGATCCCAAGGGATTAACATACACATCCTAAAACCTCAAGCTTTGGAGACTAACCATCTTAGATCACAAATTTGTGATCAAGCAAAATAACAGAATCTTAAGAAATGGTCTTTGTATACATAGTCAGTTTTTTGAAATAATAAGTTTTTATTTTACTGCATTCAATTAAATTATGAAACCCAAATAAATCCTGGAGCCCAGTGTGGTCCAATCTCAGCCTACTAGTGCCCACTGTGGTCCAATCTCAGCCTACTGCTACAGTCAAATAATCATAGCTTAGCAGCCAGAAAGTAGTGAAAGAAACTTCCAAGGTTTTCTTTTTCAGCTGCTTAAGAAAATGCCAACGAAGGAAATATATTCTTAATGCCCAGAAAAACACATTTCAAATTCTCTCTCATCACTAACTCTATTAGGCTCCTCCATAAAGCTATTAATAGTAGCTGCTTCCCAAAACTCTCTCCTCCCATTTACACCTCACCTTCACCCACATAGATTTTCTGTTCCTTACCTCATTTCTTTCTCCCTCTATTGCTCTTCCCTCTTCTCACTTGTTCAAATGTGATATCATCCATTTCTATTTCTTGGGTACCCGAAATAGAGTAATTGTCTGAATTATAAGGGTTGGGTTGGGGGAGGCAGAACTTCAGAGCAATGCCAGAATTATCTTTCAGGGGCAAAAGAAGGGCAACAAGTTATGCATACTCACAAATAATTTCTGTCCTTGTTATAGTTGCAATTATCAACACTGTACTGCTAATAGAATTTCTTTCAAAATGACTGTAGCATATTCCTTAGGAAATTCATCACTGACAATTCTTTTGGAATGAAGAAATGAAGCACAAGTCCTCTATCAGTGTCTAAAAAATGAAGCCAACATTCTAAATAATCTTGTTCAATTAACATATGGTATTTATTAGCTATCTCCAAAAGAGAAAGGCTATCTTCTTATGAAAAAGTTTTTTCCCATCTCTTCTACAATTAGGAAGTTCAGACAAATTTACTTCATTTTCTGTGCTGTTCCAACTAGCCCAAGAGTTACTATTTGTGACTTTGGTACTGCTTATGTTTATCTAGAGTTGCTCCATTTCTTTAAAAAATGCAAAACAAGACTTGAACATTTTGTAATTCAAAATAAAGATAAGAACAGCCAAATTTTCTTTTTAGCTGTCAACAAAAAAATTCCAGCAATCAGTTTGAATATCTCATATAATTAAATGTTGAGGCTGGGCACAGTGGCTCATGCCTGTAATATCAGCACTTTGGGAGGTTGAGGCAAGAGGATTGTGTGAGCCCAGCAGTTCAAGACTAGCCTGGGCACCATAGGGAGACCCCCATCTCTACAAATCACTTAAAAATAAAATAAAATAATAAATAAATAAACACTGAAATCATTTTTAATGGTAATACATATGCCCCTAAAACGATCTACCCTGTGGTAAAGAGTCAATGACACTTGGTAGGCTGATGGATCATAAACCGAAATCCTATCCAAAAGCTTCATCACTCAGAACACTTGATAATCTAACATTAGACAGACCACATGTCATGCACACATTTCTTTCATTCCTGCACACACAATATGGGAAGGGCTGAGAAGAAAACCAGCATTCATTGAGTGGTAATTATGCTACATATCCTATTCTAGTCACTTGACATACTGTTTATAATTCATGTTTCTCAAAGTACCCTGAGAGTTTTTTAAATCTACAGAAACCTGGGTTGTCATTAAATATACAGCTTACCAGGCTCCAGCCCTGAAAATTCTGATTCAGCTGGGCTAGGTTGGGGCCCAGGAATCTGTGTTTTAACAAAATGTATTCTTCATTGCAATGCTGTAAAATTATTTTCCTTGTTTCTGTCTTGCAGAAGCAAGGAAACTGAGAGAATTAAACAATATATCAGGGCACCCAGATGACACAGGGAGAGCTGGATATTCAATCTCAAGTACGTTGGCTCTAAAGCCGACTTTATCACTGGGGCATGCCACAGCCCAGTAAAACTCCATTTGCACTCTGTGACTGGAATAGTGGCTTCAGTTCCCCATCTATAGCAGCTCTAGCTTCTCGTTGCCTGCTTTCCTTCCCACCACCCACCCATAAAATCCAGCATCGTATAGGCTCTTGAATTATATTATTGGTTATTATATGATAAAATGTTGCATTGCAACTTGAGCAGGAAGACAAACGAATGAGAATCATATCCTATTTTCTAATTGTCTCAAACCATACCTCTATAAAGTAAAAAGAGTTGATTGAAACCAAAACGTTTGGGAATTACAACAAGCTATTCCTAATCGACACAACTTGTCAGAAATTTGGAGTCTGCCATCAGCTGAGTTGCTTCTCAAACAAAGCAGTCTCAGAGTATTTTTTGAGTCCCTGATTCTTTCGACTGGGTAGACGCTTCTGTTAGACTTTACGTTGTTTTATTTAAAAGCTTTGCTTTTTTTTTCTCTGAAACTAGTGTATTTATAGGTGCTACATGCTTTAAAAGTGCACAACTGTGAAAAATGAGGTAACACTGAAACAAGCAAAACCTTGACGGAAAATTGAAATTGAGATTGTCCCAAAACTCAGCCAGTACATAGTGTTTCTGCCTACTCTGATTTTTCAGCAGTTTTGTGATTTCTTTTCCCTTGTTTGTTTTTGAGTACACACATCAGTATGTCCCATGGCGTAGTGTCTGTTTTCCAAAAATCCAGAAACATGAGTCAGCTGTTCAACTATTATATACAAATTTGGTAAAATACCGTATTCATGGAATCTGAGTGTGTTTTCCAGGAATTACGTCTCCAGTGCCCCCACATGACTGCCTGATCAGCCTGTGATGTCTCTGAAGTGTTCTGCACCTACTTTCTAAGGGAAATGGTGCACGACAGATAATTATGGAATTGTGGGCTTTTAGTTATTTAGAATAAATCTACAAGGCTATGGTTTAATAAATTTAATATGCTGGTTCATGTAAAATGTCATATGCCATATGTAACATGACTGTAACTTAAGGATATTCTTTTAACTTAGTGAACTTGGTAGAAAATCCTTCTATGAACCTGATATGGGTTAAACTGTGTTCTCTCCAAAAAAATATGTTGAAGTCCTAACCCACAGTAACTTAGAATGTAATTAGGGTAATTATAGATGTAATTAGTTAAGATGAGGTCACGAATGAATCCTAATCCAATATGACTGGTGGACTTGTAAAAAGGAGGTATTGGGCAGTCCCACAGAGGCTGCACTGCCTGGCTGGTGCATCTTTCCTGGTCTGCAAAAGACAAAAAAATAAAATTAAAAAGGGAAATTGGGACAGACATAAACTTGCAGAGAGAAAAGGTTATGTGAAGAGACATTCAGGGAGAAGATGGACGAATGAAGATCGAAGCAGAGATTCAAATTATGCTGCCACATACCAAAGACTGCCTGGGTTCACCAAAAGCTAGGAAAGGACAAGGAAGAATGCTCCCCAGATGCTACAGAGTGACCATGGCCTTACTAACCCCTTAATTTCAGATCTCTAGCCTCCATAACTGTGAGACTAAATTTCTGCTGTTCTTAAGCAACTCGGTTTGTGGCACTTCTTTATGGCAGCTCTAGGAAACAAATACAGAGCCCTTGAAGGTACTTTCAGCTGGAAAATGTCAGAGGCAGGCAGAACTAAACTGAGGTTCCTGCTTAAGTGAATTTATTCAGCACAGGACTTTAAACACCATTTATATCGTATGACTTCCAAAGGTATTATCTATCGCCATTGCCACTTCCTGAGCTCCAAAATCAAATCTGCAACTACCCTATGGGTAGCTTCTCTTGCCTAATAGCATCTCAAAATTAGCACAACCAAAGTAGGACTTTGAATTCATTGCCGCCCGTACTTCCCCTAGTCTACTGCATCTAAGTAAAGATATCACCATCTACTAAGCTATTTAAAGAAAAACCCAGAAGTCATCCTCACACCTTCCTGCCTACCCACCATATCCAATCCATCTGTGTGTCCTCTAAATTCTATGCCTGGGTCAGTTTCCTGGGAGACACACTCTGAAGTGGAGATTAGCATGCAGAATTGTTATTAGGGATTGCCCTCAGAATCAACATCCATAGACAGAGGGAGAAGCTGAACTGCAATGCAGTCACCACAAAGACCTCAGTTCATCCTACAAAGAACTCTGGAGCTGTAAGGGCCCCTATCTTGAGTCATCTTTACCCCCACTCCACTGACCAGTGAGTGCAGGTCATCCCTGATAAGGGAATGTGGCCTTGGCTGACATGGTTCTTTTTGGCAGAGAGCAATGCCTGGAGAGAGTCCTTAGTGGAGAGCCATCAACCTCCAAATTTTTCAACAGCTAAGGTAATAAGTACTTTGGTTCAGAAAAAAGATCTGGATAGCATACCACAGCATCTGCTATACTAGAAGAGAAAGAAGAAATATCCTGACCAGCTAAATCCTGTAAAACTAAATACCTGTGAAAATTCAGGAAAACCAATGATTAACTTTTTTCCTGTCCATCCCTTCCATTTTCCCACTCAGCCAGTCTTTCTGTGTTCTTAATTTCAGGAGGTGATGTGAAAGAGTCTTCTAGAATGCATTTCCATCAGCTGGATCTTTCTGGAATGCTAAGAAAACTTTAGGTTTATAAAGAATGTTTGAGAGACTCAGAGAGCTAGAGCAAAGGGCTTGAAGAGAGTACAGTGCCTCCCCAAAAACCCTGAAACAGGATTGCCCCCAAGATGAAGAAAGAGGAGACACAAAGAAGATGATAACAGAGAAGTCATGGGCCCCAACAAAAGGGCAGAATCTAAATTGGGCTGCATGGACAGGGACAAGGGCAAACATCTCAACAAAAACACCTGTGAGTAGTACTGTTCCAGTGCTGTTTGTTTTTCAAACCTCATTTCAGGACCACATTACCTTGTTTACTGTAACTTTATAGAAAGTCTTGAAGTCAGGTAATGTAATTCACCCAACTTCATTTTTCTTTTCCAATATTTTTGGAATGTTCTAGATCCCTTGCATTTCCATATTTTTAAAATTACTTTGTCAAATTCTATCCTTCCAAAAAAAAAGCCTGCTGGAAACATGATGAGGATTGCATTGAGTCAGTAGATCAATCTGTGAGAAATAACATCTCAACAATATTGAATGTTTCAATCCATGAACATGGTATATCTCCTTTTATTTAGGTCTCGTTTAACTTCCTTCAGCATTGGTTTGTGGTTTTCAGTGTAGAGCTTATATATTTATTTACAAACACATTATATTTTATGTTATTATAAATGCAGTTGTTCTTTTATTTCATTTTTCAATTATGTACTGCTAGTATATTGTCCGGAGCTGCACGCCCCGGCCATAGCGAATAATAATTGACGATTAAACGCCCGAGCTTTATTCATTTCCACCTTCTACCTCCTCCCTAGATTTACCTTTTTCCCTGTTCTGCTGTCTCATACGCCAGTACAAAATGACGCTCTTCCTCCTTCTTCTTCACTCATTTTTCCCGCGCCCGCGAAAATCGTTACTTTGTAGCGCAGGCGCAACAGTATATGAAATAAAATTGATCTTTTATATTAACCTTGTATACCGTGATTTTGCTAAATTCACTTATGAGTTCTAGTGGTTGTAGATCTCTTGGACTTATTTACGTAAACAACCATGTCATTTGCTAATAAAGACAATTTTACTTTTTCCTGTCTGCTTTTTATATTAGTATTTAACAAAATGCATTTCAACTTATTCAAATCTAATAGTTTTAATTAAGAGAATGGTATTATTAATGTTTATCAAGATAACTCATTTTTCAAAGCACATAAGAACAACAGATTAAAACTGTCATTTGAGTCATCAAATTTTACTCTTTTGCTAGTTTGTGCATAAAGAGTGGAAATAAAGCAAAATAAAATTTTGTCTTTAATGAATTGTGCTAGAGGAATTCACAATTGCTCTATAGAGGTGATATATTCACCATCATTTCAAATAATGAGAGGGATTGCTGATTAGTAGTATGAACGGAAGAAAACTTTTGGAGAACAAGATATCTAAGCTAGCCTTTGAAGAAAGTTTAGACAGTCTAATTAGTAGTAGGAAGATACAGGCGTAAAGTAAAGTAAGCAAAGGTAGAGGGAGAAATTAACAAAACAAGTCCCAAATATTGAGGCAGAGAACAAATCAGATTGTTATGAGAAATACTGATACATAATAACAGGAGGTCTCAAATGATAGGCTACTGAGTTTGGATTTTATGGTCTACTTATGCAAAAGGTTTTTAAGTAGTGAAGAATTACAAAAGGAAATCTTCCAAGTAGACCATAGCCAAAGAAAGTTTGAGCTCTGAGAGGAGATAATAGGTATAAATACTTGTACAGCTAACAGCTCCTGTAAGAGCTGAACAGTTTTCCCACACCAGTGTTTTTGCAAAGCCAAATAAATAATTTATGTTCTTGAAGACAGGCTACTAACTTCATTTAAAATGCAACAGCTGTAAGTCCCCATGTCAAATCCTGTAAGAATGGCTTATATAAGGCTGATACATAGTTAACATTCTGAAATGAGGAAGCAATTTCTGCTTTGTGGATGAAATTTTCCGAGACAAAAAAATCTTGCATTCTAATGTTTTTTAAAACACTTTGATATATAGTGCTAAAAACTCACAACAAATATATTAATTACAGAGTAGAATTCATCGACAGTTGTATCTATCTTGAATGCCATCCAAAGAGAGTATCACCTGTAAAATACTCAAGGAAATGCTTTAAGGAATGAGTAGCAGTTGATGCAAACCTTGTAAGATTACCAATTTCTGGGCACAAATTTCCTTGTATTCTTTCATTGTCTTACTCTTCTATATAATGTCATGGTCTACAAGGCTATTGCAATGGTATAAAACAAAACCATACTAGTCTGAATGCCTGGAGCCACCATGGCCATGGAGTATCCGTAGATTCCCTCAGCCCAGTGCCAACGCACTGGTCTGCCAAAAGTGTGCTTCTCTCCATTCAACAGTATTTATGTCTTTAGCTCTAGGGGAAACTCTCTCTGGTACAGTGCTAGATTAGGTTCCCCCAATAGGACACAAATTTTTCCCACCCATTCAAGAAGCGATCATTTCCATTTGGTCATTCAGCTTTCCATCAGGAAAACTGAAGCCACTCTAGGTATTTCAACCAGTAATAATTTAATAGAAGGACTTAGGGACATACAAAACTGTTAAAAGGGCTGAGAGAGCAACAGTCATGGGAGCTTTCATTTACAGTCAATAAATCAAAAACGGCATGAATTTAAAGAAATATCCACTAGTACCACTGTGGTTGACTCTCAGGAGCTCACCCAGCAACCATATGCAAACCTCACTTCCGTCACCTGCCTGCTGGTGCCACTAAAGATCAGTGGCTCCTCCTTTTCTGTTTTTCCAGATTCACATATGTGCCTCACATTGGGATAATCTAGACGGGATCTTGCTGATGAGGTAAACTGGGAATTTAATTTTTAGCATTCCAGCCCTACAATGCAGGGTGGTACTTAGAAGGGCAAGGATATGGCTGAAAACTAATAGACAATATCAAGCACATCTTTCTTTACCTCATAACTCATAGCCAAAACCACTCCCAAAAAATAAAGACTCATTCTTCCACAGTATTCTCACTGTGGTGATTTCCCTTCAGAGCCTCAGTTCAGTCTTCTTCCTTTTGCATTCTGTGTTCTGTCAGTCCTTCTCATAAGCATGTCTGCTCCCCGATGGAAACCAGCATTCTCCACATGTGATCTTCCAAAGGGACACTTTTCCAGAGTTTGAATAATAGTGTATGTGTTATTGCAGGTTCAAAGATGGAGAAGGAATCATGTGGTGAGACTCTCATTAAGCCCAATATTAAGTCCCTAACATGAAAAGGCTAAATTGTGCAATACACACTGAACAGTATTTCAGTGAACCAGCCTATGTACAGAAAACCAACTATGTCCAGAAAATCCAGACATAGGCCAGGCACAACGGCTCATGCCTCTAATCCCAGCACTTAAGGAGGCCAAGGCAGGAGGATTTCTTGACACTAGGAATTCAAGATTAGCCAACAAATTGAGATCTCATCTCTAAAGAGAGAAAGAGGGAAAGAGATAAATGGAGAAAGAGGAAAGAGAGAGAGAGAGAGAAAGAGAGAGAGAGAAAGAAAGAGAGAGAGAGAAAAGAAAGAAAGAAAGAAAGAAAGAAAGAAAGAAAGAAAGAAAGAAAGAAAGAAAGAAAGAAAGAAAGAAAGAGAAAGAAAGAGAGAGAGAGGGAGGAGGGAGGGAGGGAAGGGAAGGAAGGAAGGAGAGAGAGGGAGGGAGGGAAGGAGAGAGAGAGAGAAAGAAAGAGAGAAAAGAAAAGAAAGAAAGAAAGAAAGAAAGAAAGAAAGAAAGAAAGAAAGAAAGAAAGAAAGAGAAAGAAAGAAAAGAGAGAGAGAGAGAGAAGGGAAGGAAGGGAAAGGGAAGGGAAAGGGAAAAGGAAAGGAAAAATGAAAGGGAAAGAGAAAGAGAAGGGAAGAGAAGGGAAAGGAAAGGGAAGAAGGAGGAGGAGGAGGAGGAGGGAAGGAGGGAAGGAGGGAGGCAGGGAAGGGAGGAGAGAGAGAGAGAGAGAAAGCAAGCCAAGACGGCTGATACACATTTAACATTCTTATTATGAATAATAATCTTAACATATTTAACATACTTTGGCATATTCCAACCCAAAGAGAATCCACAGAGCAGATAGACATTTGGGAATAGCTTATCCTCACTATTCCCACTCATCCTCCCATACCCTTTCAACATACCAGCTTTACAATAATTCTGTATGTGTCTGAATATTCATGTGTCTGACTCTCTCACTGGGTTGTAGGTACTTTGCTAAGCTTTGTATCTCTGCTACATAATATGATGTCAATTACATAGTAATCTGCTACATAATATGATGCCAGTTACATAGTAGGATTTTCATGAATAAATGGAATGGTAAGATGGAGCTTGAAAAGTTTCCTACCACATCTCCAACTGGTTGCTTTATGTTCCTACGAATATATTGCTTAGCCATTCATACACCACATATCTAAAATAAAATTTGCCTGTTCTTTAAAACTTTCTCCCCTTAAGAGGTTAGCAGTGGTTTTTAATAATGTGGTTCATCAGAAAGGTGGAAAAATCCTAACGGCCAGATGTCTTACAGATCCACATGACTATTGAAAACATTTAGGAAGAGATGTGGAGATAAAAACAGTAGGAGTAAATATCTTTAGGAAGACAGAAATGAAAATTGCTGGGCATTAGACAGCAAGTATTTGTGGTCTAGCCAGAGGTATTAATGGCATTTTTAAAGTACAATGGCACTCCCAGAGTTATTTAATATTGATATAAAATTCAAGCTTTTGCCCATTTAGTATGATATTGGCTGTGGGTTGGTCATAAATAGCTCTTATTATTTTGAGATACATTCCATCAATACCTAGTTTATTGAATGTTTTTAAAGCATGAAGGGGTGTTGAATTTTATTGAAGGTCTTTTCTGCATCTATTGAGATAATAATGTGGTTTTTGTCATTGGTTCTGTTTATGAGATGAATTACGTTTATTTATTTGGTATGTTGAACCAGCCTTGCATCCCAGGGATAAGCCGATTTGATTGTGTTGGATAAGCTTTTTGATGTGCTGCTGGATTCGGTTTGCCAGTATTTTATTGAGGATTTTCACATTGATGTTCATCAGGGATACTGGCCTGAATTTTTTTTTTTTTTTTTTTTTTTTTTTTTGGTTGTTTCTCTGCCAGGTTTTCGTATCAGGATGATGCTGGCCTCACAAAATGAGTTAGGGAGGAGTCCCTCTTTTTCTATTGTTTGAAATAGTTTCAGAAGGAATAGTACCAGCTCCTCTTTGTACCTCTGGTAGAATTCGGCTGAGAATCTGTCTGGTCCCGGGCTTTTTTTGGTTGGTAGGCTATTAATTACTGCCTTAGTTTCAGAAGTTGTTATTGGTCTATTTAGGGATTCTACTTCTTCCTGGTTTAGTCTTGGGAGGGAGTATGTGTCCAGGAATTTTTCCATTTCTTCTAGATTTTCTAGTTTATTTGCATAGAGGTGTTTATAGTATTCTCTCATGCTAGTTTGTATTTCTGTGGGATCAGTGGTGATATCCCCTTTATCATTTTTTATTGTGTCTTTTTGATTCTTCTCTCTTTTTGAAAACTGGTACAAGACAAGGATGGCCTCTCTCACCACTCCTATTCAACATAGTATGGGAAGTTCCAGTCAGGGCAATCAGGAAAGAGAAGGAATTAAAGCATATTCAAATAGGAAGAGAGGAAGTCAAATTGTCTCTGTTTTCAGATGATGTGATTGTATATTTAGAAAACCCCATCGTCTCAGCCCCAAATCTCCTTAAGCTGATAAGCAACTTCAGCAAAGTCCCAGGATACAAAATCAATGTGCAGAAATCACAAGCATTCCTATACACCAATAATAGTCAAACAGAGAGTCAAATCATGAGGGAACTCCCATTCACAATTGCTACAAAGAGAATAAAATACCTAGGAATACAACTTACAAGGGATGTGAATCACTGCTCAACGAAATAAGACAGGACACAAACAAATGGAAAAACATTCCACGCTCATGGATAGGAAGACTCAATATTGTGAAAATGACCATACTGCCCAAAGTAATTTATAGATTCAATGCTATCCCTATCAAGCTACCACTGACTTTCTTCAGAGAATTAGAAAAAAACTACTTTACATTTCATATGGAACCAAAAAAGAGCCTTATAGCCATGACAATCCTAAGCAAAAGAACAAAGCTGGAGGCATCACATTATCTGACTTCAAACTACACTACAAGGCTACAGTAACCAAAACAGCATGGTACTGGTACCAAAACAGATTTATAGACCAATGGAAAAGAACAGAGGCCTCAGAAATAACACCACACATCTACAATTATCTGATCTTTGACAAATCTGACAAAAACAAGCAATGGGGAAAGGATTCCCTATTTAATAAACAGTGTTGGGAAAACTGGCTAGCCATATGCAGAAAACTGAAACTGGATCCCTTCCTTACACCTTAAACAAAAATTAACTCAAGATGGATTAAAGACTTAAACATGGGCCGGGCACAGTGGCTCACATTTGTAATCACGGCACTTTGGGCAACTGAGGTGAGTGGATCACGAGGTCAGGAAATCGAGACCATCCTGGCCAACATGGTGAAACCCCATCTCTACTAAAAATACAAAAAATTAGTTGTGTGTGGTGGAACACACCTGTAGTCCCAGCTACTTGAGAGGCTGAGGCAGGAGAATATCTTGAACCCGGGAGGCAAAGGTTGCAGTGAGCCGAGATCGTGCCACTGCACTCCAGCCTGGGTGACAGAGCAAGACTCCATCTCAAAAAAAAAAAAGAGACTTAAATGTAAGACCTAAAACCATAAAAACCCTAGAAGAAAACCTGGACAAAACCATTCAGGACATAGGCATGGGCAGACTTCATGACTAAAATACCAAAAGCAATAGCAACAAAAGCCAAAATTGACAAATGGGATCTCATTAAACTAAAGAGCTTCTGCACAGCAAAAGAAACTATCATCAGAGTGAACAGGTGACCTACAAAATGGGAGAAAAATTTTGCAATCTATTCATCTGACAAAGGGCTAATATCCAGAATCTACAAGGAACTTAAACAAATTTACAAGAAAAAAACAAACAACCCCATCAAAAAGTGGACAAAGGATATGAACAGACACGTCTCAAAAGAAGACATTTATGCAGCCGACAAACATATGAAAAAATGCTCATCATCACTGGTCATTAAAGAAATACAAATCAAAACCACAGTGAGATATCATCTCATGCCAGTTAGAATGGCAATCATTAAAAAGTCAGGTGCTGCAGAGGATGTAGAGAAACAGGAAGGTTTTTATGCTGTTGGTGGGAGTATAAATTAGTTCAACCATTATGGAAGACAGTGTGGCAATTTCTCAAGGATCTAGAACCAGAAACACCATTTGACCCAGCAATCCCATTACCCAAAGGATTATAAATCATTCTACTATAAAGACACATGCACACATATGTTTACTGCAGCACTATTCACAATAGCAAACACTTGGAACCAACCCAAATGCCCATCAACGATAGACTGGATAAAGAAAATGTGGCATATATACACCATGGAATACTATGCAGTTATAAAAAAGGATGAGTTCATGTCCTTTGCAGGGACATGGATAAAGCTGGAAACCATCATTCTCAGCAAACTAACACAAGAACAGAAAGCCAAACAGCATATATTCTCACTCAGAAATGGGAGTAGAACAATGAGAACACATGGACATGGGGAGGGGAACATCACATACCGGGGCCTGTCGGGGGATGGGGGGTTAGGGGAGGGATAACATTAGGAGAAATTCCTAATGTAGATGATAGATTGATGGGTGCAACAAACCAACATGGCACGTGTATACCTATGTAACAAACCTGCACATTCCGCACCTGTATCCCAGAACTTAAAGTATAATAAAAAATATATAGATATAAAATTTTTAAAGGAGCACACAAATATATTTATTATAAATATATTAATAATTATTTATTACACATATATTAATTATATATTATATATAAATATATATTTGCCCCTTTAAAATTTTTATATTATATATATCCCAAATTCCATGAAAAGCCAAAAAAAAAAAAGCCAAAAATGTAGCACCATGTTGGAAAAAAAGAAATCTGAAGACATCTTGAGGAATTTCTGAAAGGTAGTGAGAAAACAGACTTTCATCTTCAGAATCACAAAACTGAAAAAGCCTCAGCATAAAACACATGCAGGAGAAAGCTACTTGCAGCTTCGGAAGTCCCAGAGTCAATACATACTTTTTTTAAATAGGGAAGGGACCGGGCGCGGTGGCTCACTCCTGTTATCCCAGCACTTTGGAGGGCCAAGGCAGGCAGATCACCTGAAGTCAGGAGTTCACAACCAGTCTGATCAACATGGTGAAATCCCGTCTCTACTAAAAATATAAAAACTAGCCAGGCATAATGGCATACACCTGTAGTCCCAGCTACTTGGGAGGCTGAGGCAGGAGAATCACTTGAATCTGGGAAGTGGAGGTTTCAGTGAGCCAAGATCATACCATTGCACTCCAGCCTGGGCAACAGAGCAAGACTCCATCCCAAAAAAAAAAAATAGGGGAAGGTCTGAAGGCAGCCTTGAAGATGCTAAGCTGGCTAGTCTCTCCCACATCCTACTAAATAGCTGCCAGGAAAAAAATGGCAATTGGAGTAAAGCACCAATATCAGCTCCAGGGCCCCCAAAACACAGGTGGTGTCTGGGTAAAAACCGACCCAGGGAGGAACAGGGTGCCACCTTACATAGCACCTTTCACCAACAGGGCATTCCATGCCTCCAACACATTCACTGAAGGAGAGCTACAGTTATCACAAACAGCATCTTCAAGCAGGTGACAAAGACAAAGATGAGCAAAACAAAAATGAAAATTACCAAATATTTGAGTAAAAGCAACAGTATCAAAAAATGGCACCAAATCCAACCAACTAAATAACTAACATCTGACAAAACAGAATTCATAGAAGAATTGAGGGAGGAAGGTCTTTACAGTAAAACATACATATAGTTGTTATGGACTGCACTATTATGTCCCTGTGAATTTATATATTGAAGCTGTAACCCCTAGTACCTCAAAATTATGATTCTATTTTGAAATAGGGCCTCTAAAGAGGGTAAAAGAGGCCTTTAAAGTAAGGTAAAATGAGGCTGTTAGTGTGGGCTGTAACCCAATCTGACTGAAGACTAGGGTACACAAAGAGACACCAGACATGTGCACACCCAGAGGGAAGATCAAGTGAAGAGGCAGCAAGAGATGGCATCTGAAGCCAAGAAGAGAAGCCTCAGAGGAAATTAATTGTGCTGGCACCTTGATCTTGGGCTTCCAGCCTTCCAAACTGTGAGAAAATAAATGTCTGTTATTTCAGCCACCCAGTCTGTGCTACTTTGTTCCTAGCAAACTAATACAATAGCGATATTCTTAGAAAGAAGTCAGGAGAATATTACTACCAGGAAAAACAAACTAAATAGTTTGGAAATTTAGAATATGATTATTAAAATTAATTTGTGTCAGGATCTATATCCTAGGGAAATAAAAAATGATAATTGTTAAAAGTTATCCAGCTGGTATGCATAGTGGCTCATGCCTGTAATCCCAGCACTTTGAAAGGCTGAGGTTGGAAGATCATTTGAAGCCAGAAATTCAAGAGTGGCCTGGGCCACAAGGCAAGACACTGTCTCTACAAAAAATAAAAATGAAAATGAAAAATTACCCAGGCGTGGTGGCACATGGTTGTAGTCCCAGCTGCTTGGGAGGCTGAGGCAGGAGGATCGCTTGAGCCCAGGAGTTGGAGGTTGCACTGAAATATAAGCACACCACTGCAGTACAGTCTAGGAGTCAGAGTGAGCCTTGTCTCTTAAAAAAATTAAAATTTACGTAAGAGAAGAGATACAGCTGAAGAATGAATTAGTGAGCTGGGAGATGAAGCTAAGCAATTCTCCTAAAATGCTGTGCAAAGAAAAGTGAAGTCGAAAGCACGAAGGAAGAGCTAGAAGGCATGAAGGATGTATCAGGAGCTTCAGCAGCTGCCTGGTAAGTGTTCCAGAGTGAAAACAGAGATAATAGAAGACATGAGTTGGTAACTTAGAAGTCACTGAAGAAATTTCTTCAGAGCTGAAGAAACACGTGAATCTTTTCATTCACATGGACCATCAAATGTCATGCAGAGTGAATAAAAGAACCACAGTAAAATACATTCACATGAAACTTCAAACTCTAATGAAAAAGAAAATGCTAAACACTTCCAACTAGGGGGCGGGGGAGTATACAAACTAATGAATGAAAATTAGATTACTGTCTGTAATCACAACAGCAACACTGGGTGCTAAGAAATGTTGAAATATTATATTCAAAATTCTCAAGAAAAATTCACATTGAACCTAGAATCCCATTTCCAGCCCAATTTCAAACACAAAATAAAGACATTTTCAGATATGCAAGGACTCAGAAAGCTTACTTGTTTATCCTTTCTGAAACAGTTTCTCAAGGATATAGTCCAAAAAAATTAAAGATAAAATATAATGAAGAGGAAGATATGGAATACAATAAATTGTAGAAAACAAAGAAAAAAGTAGCTATTGCAAAAGTTATTGATGTATTATTTTTATTTAATAATCTTTTATAAACAAAATCACAAGCGATCTCTCCATGACAGGTGTAGGGTTGGGCAAAGAGGGCAAAAATGGGATCACTCTTCTCTTATTTGGGGATCCTGTTTACTAACTCAAGATTTCAGCTGACAAACGTAAGCATAAGTATTCATTTTTGAGAAATATATACACTTTGAAAGTCATTAAGGAAAGGGAAATGAAGGATTTCCTTGAGAGTAGTAATTGTACCATGTAACTGCTAATAAAGGTCTGATGGAGTGAAGAAAATTTGTTTATAAAAGTAGCAGGGAGCAATGACCCTTCTCAATTGCCCCTTCTATCCCTTGGCCATTAGTGTTGGGAGACAGTGCAGTAATCAAAAACATAGATAGGGTTCAGGTCCCAGCTTCCCATTCACTAGCCATATGTCCTTACTCATGACAGTTACTATCTCGGAGCTCTGGTGCGTCCATTGATAAAGTGAAATTAATAAAATCTTGTAAAATTGCTGTGTAGATAAATAAGTCAAGCCTCCCTTGGTGACCAACCATCTGCATGTAAGAATACTGTGATGGTTAATACTGAGTGTCAACTTAACTGGACTGAAGGATGCAAGGTATTGTTCCTAGGTGTGTCTGTGAGGGTGTTGCCAAAGGAGATTAACATTTGAGTCAGTAAACTGGGAAAAGGAGATCCACTCTCAATCTGGGTGGGCATAATGTAATCAGCAGCCATGTGGCCAGAATAAAAAGCAGGCAGAAGAACGTGAAAGGACTAGACTGGCTGAGTCTTCTGGCCTCCACCTTTCTCCCATGCTGGATGCTTCCTGCCCTCAAACATCAGACTCCAAGTTCGTCTGCTTTGACACTCTTGGGCCTTCGACCACAGATTGAAGGCTGCACTGTTGGCTTCCCTACTTTTGAGCTTTTGAGACTTGGACTGGCTTCCTTGCTCCTCAGCTTGCAGATGGCCTACTGTGGGACCTCACCTTATGATCATGTAAGTTAATACTCATTAATAAACTCATATATATACACATATATATCCTATTAGTTCTGTCCCTCTAGAGAACCCTGACTAATACAGACAGGAATACAGAGCGATGTCTAGACAGAGGCTGAAACCCTCCTCACCTCCAAAGCACCTGTGTTTTTCTCTCCTTCCGCTTCTTTGCCCACCCTCTCCTTAGGAATTTTCAGCCAATCCATACTCTGAGAAAGCTGCAGGGAGAAGTTGACCTGATGGGCTTGCCCCAGTTGGACCCCACTGCAGTTTCCCGGGAGCCTCACAGGGACTGCATCACAGTCCATGGGGCTCCATAATAAGCTCTTTCAGCATCAGCTTAGCTTCACCATTAACTGCTACCACATTGAGGCAAAGAACTATGGTTTTCACGGCCTCCCCAAATCATGTCGGATCATTCCTACAAAAAAGTGGACCAGAAAGAAAGAAACTAGGATTCATTTCTTAGTGCCAGAAGTAACATAATTACAGAGGAATGTTCTGGCTAATTTAAAAGTTGCTTTTGGTCTGTTGACCTAAGACCTATATTTGCTGTTTTGTTTTCATTGTTCTTCCTCACATGTCCTGTCTTTACCATTTCCAAGCCTAAGAACTGTGGGTTATCTATAATCAGTCATTAATGTTTTCCTTACCCTCAGTTAGTGAATACTTAAAGAAGCTGGAAATTCTCGAAACTCTGGTAGTTGCTCAAGGAAAAGCCAACAAATAATAGGGTATAGAAAAGCCTCAAGTAAAACTAGATGGGTATTGTTGGATACCCATGATGTAAGGATACACAAAGTGTTTTATGTTGCTGAGTCAAAATATGCCATCTAAACTACACAACCACCACGCATTTTATTAGCTCAAAAAAAAAAAAGGCCCTGGTCATTTAAATCTATGCCATTCACATGCTTATACATATTTTTATATGCTTTACATAGGAAGTTTTTTAACTTATTATTTAAGCATAGCTAAAAGTTATATAACCAAAAAATTCGATTAACTCAAATACATGAGAACATTTGGGCAATCTTTTGGCCAATTGAATTTCTAGTTAGTAGAGGATTTCCCAAAGAGTTCCTCCAGCTTTCCACTTTTAGTTTCTTTTCTTTCTTTCTTTCTTTCTTTTTTTTTTTTTTTTTTTTTTTGAGACAGAGTCTTACTCTGTCGCCAGGCTGGAGTGCAGTGGCGCGATCTCAGCTCACTGCAACCTCCGCCTCCCAGGCTCAAGCGATTCTCCTGCCTCAGCCTCCCGGGTAGCTGGGACCACAAACGCGGGCACCACCACGCCTGGCTAATTTTTTATATTTTTAGTAGAGACAGAATTTCACCATGTTGACCAGGATGGTCTCAATCTTTTGACCTCGTGATCCACCTGCCTCAGCCTCCCAAAGTGCTGAGATTACAGGCGTGAGCCACTGCGCCTGGCTCCACCTTTATTTTCTAACGATTTCTTTACCAAGTCTTCCCAGGTCCTTTACTTAGAAGCTTTCTCTCACTTAAGGTACATGACTTTTTAACCAATGAGTTCTTATTGTAAAAATGTCTCAGAAATATCATTCTGGCTGTCAATTTATTAAGTGATAGGAATTCACGGCTTGACAATTTATGTCTTTTTCATACAAAGTTAAATGTACAAGAAAATCTCCAGATTTCATCATGATATACAAATGCTTTAAAGTGAAGGAGTTCAGGGAACTTGACCCCAAAATATGGCTCCCTGGTATAATGAGTATTTTGAACTAAAGGCCTTTAGAGATCAACAGATTTTAGAAGAGACTTTTTCCCTATCTACATAAAGACCAGACAGACCCATCAAGAGAATTGTTTTCCTCCCCTACCTCTTGACTCTCAATCCTCTGCCTCTCCCAAACACAGTCTGAAGTTCCCTCATCTGCCTAAAGTCTGGACCTACCAAAGAAGAAAACAATGACCTCTGGTCCCTTCCCTGAGTTTTCATTAACTGAACCCATACTGCAAGAAGGAAGACTAAAGTCTGTCAACAGACCTTGACAGACTTTTGTCACAAACCCTTGACTGCTCTGTGGACCTAAGAGACCACTGTAAGTTCTTCAAGACCACTGATTTCCCCTAAAAATCATTTACCATCCCCCTAAAATTATCCACACTTCCCCATCTCCATTCCCCCTAAGAAGTAGAGTATATAAACACCTGTATCCCACTGGAATATTGGACAATCACTCTGAGATTCCCTTCATGCACATAATAGTAATAAATCTCTGTGCCTTTTCTTTTATTAATCTACATTTTTGTGAGTTGATTTTTTAGCAAACCTTCCAAGTTTTCCCTTCACCCATAAAACACTGTGTAACTTTTGGGTTACTATATTTCTGGCTCTTATTTTTTGAACGTCTTCCATAGGGGGTTTTCTTTCTCTTATAAAAATGTGGGGAAGCTGAAATGCAGGGAATCTGAAGCAATCATATGTTTTTGTTTTACCTCCTATGTGAAATACATAAGCAAAGTGGTTTCTCAACATGTACATCAATGGCTAAATTCCAAAGGTATCCCAGTTGTCTGAGCATTCTCCCCTACCTATCAATGTATTCTTTTCCTCTTCTTACTTTTCCATAAACCAAATGTCTTCATTTCTTATATTTATAATTCTGTGACTCTTAATAAAGATAGTAAAGCATAAACAACAAATGCCTGGAAATGCAGTTTTTGTCTGACTTTGGACTTATTCCGTTGTTCAGTTTTCTCTGAAGATTTTTCCTGCCAACCTTCCACTCCACCCACCATCACCCGACCCCAGCCCCCTCCATTTGGTTCACTGACACCTTCCAAAACCTATTCCAGTGTCTAGCACTAACGACAATGCACCACAGAGGGAGAAGGCGTGGGCTCCAGAATCGGCAACCTCAGTCTGAATCTCTGCTGCCCCACTGAGGGATTCTTAACCTCTCTGAGTCTCTATTCCTTTATCTGTAAAAGTGGAGATAACAGCAAAACTGGGTAATCTTCTGGAAATATTTAAATGAGTTGACCTATGTGAAAGAAACTGACTTTTAATAGATAATTAGTAAATTCTAGTTTCTCTTTCCTAGTTTGGGGAATTTGGAAGGAAGAATAACGACGATTGTTGTCTATAAACTCATACCACTTTTCCACCGCACCCGTTTATCTTAACAATCTAAATGAAAGTTCAATGGCAGAGTACCAAAGAGGCTAAAATGTTTATCTGAAAAAATCAGTAGACTTCTGCCAAATTTCCAATCTCACAAAACCCAAGAATACTCTTCCCAAGAATTTCCAGTGCCCCGCTCCCAATCGCTAATAATAAAAACAACAATTCTGACATCTGTTTGCTGCTAGAATATATTGGTGGCTCAATCTTCAAAGAAAAATTTTATGTAATCAAATATATTCAAATTAAAGTATAATTTAGAAGGTTTTTTTTACACATCAGAAGGTATTTTAAGACCTGGCCCTTTCTCCGCTTGTTGATGGCAACACTTACTAGTTCCGGTTACTTTCACCATCCACCTCTTTGGATCTGGATACTGGAAGCTCACTTCAGTAATACCTCCTGGAAGACCAAAAAGTGAGATAAACAGAAATATTAGCATAATTGAATGAGGCAATATGGACAAACAACTGCAAAGAAGACAGATACTCAATCATGTAGAATATTAACATTCTCTCTTCCCCTTTTATGGACATTTTATTCTGCTACAGAATTCCAGTCACTAGTTTAGCTACACTCTGAAAAGTCATTTTCCTTTTTAACTTGTAGTGGAGCCAATTGGTTTAGAAGCACTCAGGGAGGTATCTTATATACCATCTGGGACAAAGAAAATAAAGTATTTTTTCATTTCCTTAGCAGTTACAAATTTACCTAAAGATATCATTCCAAATGGAGCAGAATATAAGGTTCAACTATTTTAATCATTTGGCAATTGTGGTCCAAGTCCTATTACAATATTAAGATACCACAATTTAAATCACACATCATATGAAATAGTAATTTGCTTTAAAAATGCTGAATTTCTTGGCTCATGTTCTAAAAAGATATTGTAGGAGACCAATTGCAACAAAAAATTTATAGAACATGTGTGGAATAAAATATGTAAGGAATTTCCCTAGTTTATTTACTTAAATGAGCCACACCATAAAAGTGGCTACAATGCATATACACACACACACACACACACACACGTATACATATATATATCCCTGAGCCCTCGTAATTGTTAGATTGCTAGACTAGCTTTGCTATGAAAAAGCTGAGGAACTCCAACTGGAGCCATTCCTTTCCCCAATTATTACTGAAGGTTATATTTCATTATCTAGCTGAGCTGCTGTAATTAGCATCAACAAAGCTCTGTGCCATAATTCTTGATGTATAAACTTTTGGGAAGCCCATTACAATTCAGATGGACCTTCTGAAATGCAGCATTCCACCTGATGGCTAATCCCAGATATTAATGTCCATTCAATTTCCATTTACCCCTTCTAATGTGTTTGTGTACTGCTTGCTCATGACTGTAATATGTTTGTAGTACAAATAGTACTTTGCATTTTTGAATTTGGGGCTTAAATCTGTTCAGGCTCTCTCATGTGGCTGGAATGTTGGCATGGCTCAGAAAACAAAAGTCAACTTAAAAAAAAGTGGGTTCCTCCAGGAAGAGAGATGGCTATCAAGCTTGACAAATGCACTGTAATGTGAACAGGGCAGCAGGGTTAATTCTGTTAAGTGATTGCTATAGGCCTTTGCTTGTCTTGGACTTTTGGCCTTTTGCTGCAAACAGGGTGGGCCTTGTTAAACTGCCAAGTCGACAACTTTATATCCAAAGGCTTTTGACAATTTTATATCCAAGGCTTTGCTTTTCTGTTGTGATTTTTCAACAGGAAAGCTCAAAGTGCTTTGGGGATTTTCATCTCTGAGTCCATGATAACACTTAGAAAACTCAATGGATCATTGTTTGCTGAATCTGAGCCTAAAAACTAGGTTCTAAGAGAAAGAAAAATCATTGTATAAAAACATAGATTTGGATATCACAGTGTGCTCTGCTAATTTCTTTTGGCTGGTGCTTTTTTTTGTTTAAAGTTTACATGGAATCTCTGTTTCCACTGAACCATCTCAGACACTGAAACACAAAGCTGGGTTACAACCTAATCCACAATGTGGGGTTATCTTCCTACTGTTGGGGCACTTTCCAACTGGGTAAGGATTTGAGCACTACAGAGATGTATACTGAGTTCTTATATTACCCTGTCTGTGTCAGACTTAACTGAGACACAGATAAGTTAAAAAAGTAGCCCGCAAATCCTAGGACCTACTGCCCCACAATCTAAGAGCTAAAATCATTGTCTCTTGGACATAAATCAGCAAACTTCATTCAGCACATGTTAAATACTTGCCATATGTTAACCCTCTACTAACCATGTGTTACATACTGTGGAAAAAAAAAAAAGCCACCATTGAAGGTTTCTAGGTTTCTAAAAGTTACCTGATCTACCAGTCATCTCCATCAGAACCCTCAGGTAAGCTTGTGTATTAAGCAGATTCCTGAATCCCACCCCAGATCTACTTGATCAAAGGAGGGGGCTAAATATGCATTTTTTATAAGCTTCTCCCAAATGATGCTTATGAGTAATGTTTGAGAACTATTCTAGACTCACGATTCTCAAACCTGGCTGCACATTTGAATCACCTGGTGAAGTTAAGCCACCAGTGACGTAGTACCACAGCAGACCAACTAAATCAGACCCTCTGGGGTAAGGGGGAGCCTGAGCATCTGTCGTTGTTGTTGTTGTTGCTGGTGTTGCTGTTGTTGTTGTTAAGTCCCCATGTGACTCGAATGGGCATCCAAGTCTGTGAACCATGGTTCTAGACTTTAGGCCCTATCAGAATTTATGACAGGGAGAAATCACTTCTATCTGAAGTAGGCAGATACTACCTTTGATTTCCTCTCAGATCTTGCAAAAGACTTCACATTCTCTTTGAAAAGTGTGTGTGTATGAGTTTGTTATTGTTTTGAAAATTACATATTTATACAGCACCCATCCAAGAAACAATTTTTATAGACAGCACATAATTTCATTTCTCTTCAATTCATCTGCTGTAATGATTAGAAGAAAAGTTTATTAGTATTCCAATTATAGATAAAGCAAAAGATTGGTACTTGGCCTGAGATCACAGACCAAGTTCATTCTAAAATTCTGACTTCACTGGAGTTGCTTCCCAGAAATTAAAAAAAGAGAGATAGTCTTTGAACAGTCCTAGTTGAAATGTAGCCTATTCAATACTAAAAATTATTCAAATAAGTAGTCCATCCACACTCCATAATGGACAGTTTTCCTCTTGGCTTTTGTGTTGTTGTTATTATAAAGAAGGGAATATCCTAAAAGGTCAATAATCCTCTTTCTATTTCTCCATATTTCTGTCTCCATAAGGCAACATCACTGAATGTATTAATAGGCTTGCTCAGTTAGGGTTTTTAATCCCTCCCAGTTTGCCCAGAATGTTCTCAGTTTTAGTACTGAAAGCCCTGTGCCCAGTTAACCCTTGTCTTGGGCAAACCTGGACAGTCCCTATCAGCAGTGGCAATAAACAGTGCTTTGAAAATCTACGTAGGAATGGGAGTTTCAGGTTGGTTAGGAAGATCGGCCAGGCCAGCAGGGAGTGAGACAATAAAGATCCATGAAGGTGGGTAGGCTTGGCTTCAGGCTTTGAAGCCTAGCTGGGGAGGCACAGTACATGACCTAGCAAGAGGCTCTCAAACTTGAATGTGTATTACAACCCCTGGATGGCTTGTTAAAACACAAATTGCTGGGCACCACCTCCAGAGTTCCTGATTCAGTAGGTCTAGAGAGGGGTCTAGAATTTGCATTTCTAACACATTCCCATGTGATGCTGATGCTGCTGGTCCCAGGATCACACCTTGAGAACCACTGCTCTGGGTGCTAGTCTAGACTTTAGTTGAGCATAAGTAATCGGTTTGAAGGTGATATCTTGGCACCAGGGAGCTAGCAGGCCACATTAGGCAGAGAGATAAGCTAGGGACCAAAGGCAGGACTCAAAGCACTGAGCAAATCTGAGCTAACATGGCAGGACCAGGCTAAGAGGATCTGGAGTACTAGGCAGATAAACAAAAGAGGAGCTCCATCTTAAAGAAGTATGACCAAAATCTTTCTACTGGATGTGGGTGCAAGGTGAGGTGTTGGCCTTAGGAACAAGGCAAAATTCAATGTGTAAGCAATCATTCAGGACCACAGACTTAATGGCCAGTCACTAGAGTGGATTAATTCCTGAATTAGGAATTTTTAAGATCCCCTGACAACCATAAAAGTTGGGTGACCAACTATCCTAGTTTTCCCAGGAATTTCCCGACTTCAGCACTGAAAGTTCAGGGCCTAGAAACCCCTCAGTCCTAAAACATCTGGTCACCCTAATTGTACTCTTAAGAGACTAGAGCCTAGATCCACCTACATCTCTGGGTCAGCTGGCTCCAGCCATAAGAAAAGAAAGCACACATGAGAAGAGGAGGGGCCAGTTGGAAAATGAGGCAGAGAGCCAAGATGCTCATTGCAACCTATAGCCTTCAAGAGAGGATAAAAGGGCACCCAGAAATATTGTCTATAAATGCTGAAATGTATTTGCTTTAAATGGGCAAAACACGTTAAACGACTCCACAGGCCTGCCGTTTTTCTAAACTCACGAAAGTGGAAAAGTTCAGCATAAACGGAACCATCCAGACACCCCATAGATGGAAGTCTCTCTCACTGCCTTTTGACAATCATCACACACACTTAAGATCTCATTGTAAGTATAGCCTTAAAGAGCCCTGAGAAGTACACACCAGTAGGGGAACTAAAACCCATTTGTAAATATTAGCAGAGTCTCCTATATTCTTTTGGTTTCCTTCACACACAAAAATAAGCTACGTGGAATGAACACACAGTTCAAAATGACTAAAACATTAAAGGACATTTAAATCTGGGAAAAGAATCTCTCTGTTGGGAATGTGGATTTCACCTAAGATCCTTAGTGCCATTCCCAGCATGCCAGAGTTATTTCAAATCTCTTTCATAATCAAATATTAATATTCCACCAGAATGGGGAGCATGAGGGCCACTATTGACAGGAACACAGCCTACTAATTATGACAGAAGTTTAAGATGTTCTTCACTAACGTTATCCACAGACTGCATAAAAATAATAACAGAAAACGTTTAACAGTAACAAGGATCATCACCAGGGAAAGTACCCAAACCATCACAAAATCCAAAAGCAAACACTGAACTAATCCATCCTCCCAGTAACTAACTCCTGCAAAATGCTGCTTAAGTAGAAATAATCTTCTCAATCACACTTAAAATATTCACTATGATAATGAACTTTAGCCTCAGTGGATTGACTGTCCCAATATGCTGAGTCTTCATGATCAAGGAGAATCTGGCATAACCAGCATCTTCAAAACGCAAGTACCCTACGTCCTTCTGGAATGAACCATGTCATCCAGTAAGTAGGCTGAAACGGATGCATCCGACAAGGAGACTCTCCCAGAGCTGAAGTGGGAGTTCAGAGCAGAGTGGAGAAGATTGAAAATCTCCCAGATAATCTGGGAGAAAATGCCAGAAGAAACAGGAATTTGACCATCCATTCAATCTTTCATTCAACAGATAGTTATGATGTGCCATCTCAATGCCAGACTCCATGCTAGGCAGAAAAGCTACAAAGTCTAATGGAACTGCTTTCTAGGTATTTGTAATCAAACAGGGCAAGCAGATAAATTAACAAGTAATTGCAGTACCTCTAAGACATTTTGTAATAAAAGGATATATGCAACATCAGAGAAGCACAGAAAAGAGAGAATTTTCCCCAACCTTTTATTATTCTCAGTGCAACTAACTGTTTTCGATACCAGTTAAGCTCTTCCTTCTCAAAAGCTTCTTATTTGAGTCACTTTTGGGAAAAAAATAATTATTGCTTTTCCGAGAGATCAGAGTATCATCAAATGTTATTGTGATTCTAAGACTGCCAACAGCTACCACTTAGTGAATACTTACTATGTGCCAGGCACTACACTGAATGTTCTGCACACATTACTCCAGTCAATCCTCAGCCCTGCGTGACAAGCAGCATGCTCTCTCCTCTTTAGAAATCAAGGGGAAATGAATCACAGTGGGATTAACTAGTTTATCCTGGGTCTGTCAATGACGGGGCCAGGAAGTGAACACAGATAGTCCACTTCATGTTCAAGATCTTAACCACTATGTTGAAATCACTTATGTAGTGAACTATTAGAATGTCTATATTGATTATTTGTATTCTACTGTTATAATTGCATGCATCTAGTTTTTGCTTATGAGTTCTTACAAGAAATTGCATGCGGCTTTTAATACTTCCTTATTTGAGTTGATAATTTTCAACCATTTTATTTGAACCAATCTCTGTGGGCCTTAACCACAATAGCTGCAATTTATTGAAAACTTGCTCTGAGCCGGTATAAATCATCTCTGTCAATTCCCATAGTTCTCTGAGGGGTATGTATGTAGGTATGTATGTATACTTATATTTTTATATATGTATCTATAATGTAGAGTATCAGGTAACTTACCCCTGGTAGCTTAGGCTACAGGTCCTCCACTAGCATAGGCTTTTCCAAGGTTCTAGAAAGGGTTCTTAGAAACATGTTTGCGTGGACATACATTTTCTTATCTATTTTTTAAAGAGTATTTCAAAACTCGTATAAGCTTAAGACCCACAAAAACTGAGCCAACCCTGCAGACCACAGGTGATGGAAACAGGGTTTGTGTGCAGGTGTGCCCAACTCCAAGGGTTTAAAACCCCATGACATAGTAAGTAGGGAAGAAGGGGTGGAGCAGCAGGATTTAGATGTACATGTTGGGCTCATACTGAGAGATTTCAAGCTATGGAAAGAGGGGAGTTGATTTGAGGGAATTTTCTCCTCTAAAGTGACCTTGAAGCCCTCATTTTAATGTTTCATGTACCAACAAGAAGTAGAGAATGTAGGTAACTCTGATACCAATGAGGCTCTAAGAACTACTAGGTGAACACTCACAATAGTGGCACCAGTTCTGAACAACTCATTTGTAAATAAATTGAAGCAGCCTTCAGTTTTTTCCAAACTGAGAAGCTACTATACACTAAGCAAGTCAAACAGGCCAAAGGCACTTTGGTGACACTTAGCTTAGGTAGCCCTTGGACTGCCAATCCATCATTATCTGAAAGTTCTGCATTGACCAACCACTGTCAGAAAATGTTCCCTTTCTTCCAAAAATTCCATGCCTGCTCACCTTCCAAAAGTTTCCAGGGTGCTTGTTGATGTTTCACCCAAATAGCCACCTAACACTTTACAAATATCCACCTCTGTAAAGAAACCCACTCAGCTGCAACAACCTGGTTTTTTTTCTTTTTTTTAATTCATTAAGCCTTAGAATAGCATCTTTCTTTGTAATTATAAATGCAATATTTATTAAAAATACATACAGTGATTATTTTAAGCAGGGAAAGAACAGGCTGAAAATAAGTGATTTTAATAAGAGCTTTAGCAATTTTTAATAGACCTGCATTCCTTTACATTCCTGGTGTTTCTCAAACTTTAGTGGGTTTAAAGTTCATCTGGGGATTTATAAAAATTGCTGACTTCAAGAGCTCCTCTCAAAATTTCTAATTCTGAAGGCCTGGAGGGATCCTCAACAATCTTCATTTTTAACGATTTTGATGAAGATGGACTGCAGCTGCCTCTTGAGAAATGCTTCTTTAGAACAAGTGAAATTGCTAATTACACAGTAAGCACTTAGGCATCTACCATTATCCAAGTCTTGTTAGTTGTGAGTTGCCCCTTGGTATCTGCTAAGGTTTGAATGTACCCCTCAGAAAGTATATGTTGGAAACTTAACCTTTAATGCAACAGTGTTTGTTGGGAGGTAGGTCCTAATGAGAGGTAATTAGGACATGAGGGCTCTGCACTTATGAATAGATGAATGCTATCAATGCGGAAGTAGGTTCCTTATAAAAGAACAAGGTCAGCCACCTTTCCTCTCTCCCATCCTCTTTTTGCCCCTTTGATATCTGATGCCTTCCACCATGAGATGACACAGCAAGAAGGTCCCTGATAGATACCAGTGGCTCAATCTGGGACTTCCCAACTCAAGAACTATGAACCAATAAATTTCTGTTCATTAAATTATCCAATCTCAGGTATTCTGTTACAGTTTCACAAAACAGACTAAGACAGTATCCTATTCTCAGCTGCAGCAATTCTTTTTAAGACAAACCTCCATGGATTTTAAGACATCTGGGTAGGGAGAGTTAATTATGTCCTCTCAAAGAGGTATTTTCCCTAGACCAATTAGTTTACAAGAACATACACTCTCTGTTTCTAAAACTTTGGAAAACAAAGATGTGGTTCATATCAGAGTGAAAGTTTCATTGATATCCATTATAATGAACATGTTTCATTTTGGCAAACAGTTATGAAATGTCCTGTTCACTTGGAGAAAATTCCTGGAAAGATGATAGGCACAGGTCCCAACTCCCAATATGGAATCCTAAGGGGCAGAAGATCTGTCTGCTCCCAGAGAAGGGTGGACTCTTCCCACACGAAGATCTTAGCCACATTTTGTCTCCCTGAATTCTTGCCAGAGACTAGTCCTCCAGGCTGAGAGTTATCTCATACAGGTTCTTTTTTTTAACCTGAGTTAACTGGAGTCAATTACGTTATCTAAAACTGAGTACCCTGGGTATGGTACACGCAGACACTTACAGCAGAAAATATCTGATACAGTTTGGCTCTGTGTTCCCACTCAAATCTCATGTCAAATTGTAATCCCCAATGTTGGAGAAGGGATCTGGTGGGAGGTAATTGGATCACAGGGGCAGATTTCTCCCTTGCTCTTGTGATAGTAAGTTCTCATGAGATCTGATAAATGGTTAAGGGTGTGTAGCACTTCCCCCACTTCACTCTGTCTCTCGTTCCACCATGGTGAGACGTGCTTGCTTCCCCTTTACCTTCTGCCATGACTGTAAGTTTCCTGAGACCTTCCAGCCATGCTTCCTGTACAGCCTATGGACTGTGAGTCAATCAAACCTCTTTCTTCATAAATTATCCAGGTCAGGTAGTTCTTTACAACAGTGTGAGAACAGACTCTACAATATCTTCAAAATGTTTTTTATTTAAAAAAAAATATATATGGATGGGGGCCGGGTGGGTGGTGGCTCATGTGTGTAATCTCAGCACTGCGGGAGGCCGAGGTGGGCAGATCATGAGGTCAGGAGATCGAGACCATTCTGGCTAACACAGTGAAAAACTGTCTTTACCAAAAATACAAAAAATTAGCCGGGCATGGTGGCGGGTACATGTAATCCCAGCTACTCAGGAGGCTGAGGCAGGAGAATCGCTTGAACCTGGGAGGAGGAAGTTGCAGTAAGCTGAGTTTGTGCCACTGCACTCCAACCTGGGTGACAGAGCAAGACTCCAACTCAAAACAAAACAAAACCAAAAAAAGGGTGGGTAGCAGAAAGAAAAGAATAGAAGGTGAAAGGCAGAGAGGAAATGGAGAATTCGTATTCTATCCATCTGTGGAAATTTTTTAAAAATAGGTATTATCTTTTATTCTGATTTCTTATGGATTCCGCTTTGTAGATTTATGAGTCCAGGACCACTGGTATTCAGTAAAGGAGTAGAAATCAATTTGTAGGGGCAGGAGGGATGCCATGTGTCATAGCTACACAAACAGAAGAAACTTAGTGATTCAAAGTCACAAGGAAGAACAGTATTGGCTGGAAGCTACGGCTTATGCTTATAATCCCAGCACTTTGGGAGGCCGAAGTGGGTGGATAACTTGAGGTCAGGAATTTGAGACCAGCCTGGCCAAGATGGCGAAACCCCCATCTCTACTAAAAATATAAAAATTAGCTGGGCATAGTAGCCGGCACCTGTAATCCCAGCTACTCAGGAGGCTGAGGCAGGAGAATTATTTGAACCTGGGAGGCAGAGGTTGCAGTGAGCTGAGATCATGCCACTGTACTCCAGCCTGGGTGACAGGGCGAGACACACTCTTTCTCAAAAAAAAAAAAACAAAAAAAACAAAGAAAGAAAGAACAGTATCACCAACTATCACCTTTCAAACAGTGATGGGTCCCTAATACCTACATGCTGAGTATTGTCACACTTATGTTCTGCAGCTGTTTGTATTCTGGGTCGTACTATATGTACACAAGACAGAAAACAAAAAACACTGTTTAATTCAGATTTTGTCATGTATATACTATAACTGTTTACTAAAATATCATATTTGTATGAGGTGGAAAGTTTAATATACTAGCAAACTGCTACAGATAATTTACTATTTTTTTAACAAGGAATGTATATTTATGTAGCACTCTCAGACTTTAAAAGCACCATTATTGTACATAAAACTTTTTGATTTGCAGTTTTTCGTCATAAACCCAACAGAGCAGAGACCAGACACCAGGCATTTTTCCCTGGAGTCACTCTGCCTTATTATCAGGACTGGACTTAAGTATCCTTCCCTGGAAAGGGCAAAAGATCTCACATTGTAAGGCAAACATGCTTGAGGCAATACAAAGAGGCACAGTCATGTTTCAGGATGTGGTTTTAGCCAAAGGTGATACAATCACAAAGCTGGGTTGAAAAAGGACATAACAATCAGTTGCCTTGAGTGTGTCTCCATTACCTGGAGTCTTCTTGTTCTTCTCTCTACCTCTCCAAGAGTCTCCATTACCACTGATGTAAATAATTAGTAATAAGAGACGGAAGCTAAAATGTTGAAATACGTGAGTTCTTTTGAACACAAATTTAATAGCAGTAGTAAACTAACAAATGAACCATTGAATTGAGGGTAGATTCTGCTGCAACAAAGAACTTGTATTATGATATAAATTGAGAAGATTGTTCTGATCTAGCTCCTCCTATATTCAGAGTTAAAACTGTCTGTAAACATCATGTTCCACCTAAGAACCATTAACTCTCCCATTCTCACAACCTGTGTGACAAATACTCATACTCTAAATATTTGGCTTATCTCACTTATCTATTACTAGAGGATTTAACATATAAGTGTTGCCCTACATACAGACTACTAAGTTAACCATAACCATTCATGTATCGACACGTATGTTCAAACAGCAATGATGAATTGAGTGCCTGCTCTGAAGGAACTCAAATTCAGATTCAGCTGATATTTCTGGAGTAACACCCATGTACTAGGCACTGAGCTAAAGACTTTGTCTTATGTAAGTGCCTATCATGTGCTAGGTATTGAACTAGTTACTTTAACACATTATCTCATTTGGTCTTTGTAACAACCTAGTAGGTAGGCATTAGCATTTTTTATTTTATAGATAGGAACCTCACACTCAGAAAAGGTAAGTGACTTGCCTGAAGTCATAAAATTAGTCAAGACTTAAAACTGGCTTGAAAACTGAGTCTTCTCTCTGGCTCTTTCCAACTGGTAATATTGTCTGTCTTATGTCCATGCTTTAACTATCCTCCTCTATGTAAACGAATATCTGATCAGAAAGAAACAAAGCCACTTACAGTTTTATTAGAAAGAAATAAAACCACATAGAATTTTAGCCAGCTATGTCTATGGGCTGACAGCTTTGCCCACACAAGGCCAAGCAACCACAGACTCCAGAGATGTGATGTGGGGATGTGCCAAGTGGCAGGTGATATCACATCTTTTCATTCCTAGAAGTACTGTACCCTAATAATTTTATGGTAGAGACATAAACATAAACAGATGGACGTGACAAATCCAGTAATGGCTGTTACATAATCTCAAGATCTTTCTAATGACTCTAAGAACATGTCCAAGACCAAGAATGACTTACCAGGTACATGCCAGTGCTTTAACAAAACAGAAACTATTTTTCAACTAAACAAACATAAATTACATTATCCCTCTTTTTTGGCTCTACCATTTTGAAACTTCTAACTTTGTGAGGTTTTTAACTCAAAAATGTTTTTCTAAATTTATGGAAAGAGGCCACATATGCCCATGTTTAGGGAAAAGTATGGACTTTGGAGTTACAAGCTCAGGTTTGGACAAGGCCAGGTAAGGTTGGACTGAATCCTGCCTCTATCATTTTCTCACTACATTTGCAGTAAGTCACTAAACTTTTTTAAGTCTCTGCTCCCTCATCTGTAAAATGGGTATAGCAACAACATCTACCTGTGCAGAAAAGAGTTAACTCAGCAGGGCTGAATTGTTCAAACCTTGCACATTCCCAAGAAAGGCCTGTTTTCATGACTGCTCTTTGACCAGCTTCTGGGAATTAAACTGTTAGAATTTTCCAAGAACTAAGAATATTTTTCTCACATGGGTTCTTGAGCCTACTATACCAGTTTGTCTGGATACTTGTGCAACGTGGTTTATGCTTGCTTCTGGGAGCCTGCAGCTTCGATGGTACAAGCCATGTGCCTATGTGAAAGATCCCCAATAAAAACCCTAGACTCACTCAATCATGGCAGATGGGAGGCAGGACTAGATTGCAGCTCCAGACAAAGCAGTGTGCAAGGGCTTGCGTTGTGAATTTTAGCTCCAGATCAACTGCAAGAACAAACCAGCAATCCTGAGAGGACCCACAGACCCTCTGAGGAAAACAGACAGCTCCTACAGGACCTGGGAGACCCCCCAAAACTGTGAGTGCCCTAACCTTGGAAGTGGAAAAGGGAGACCCTCCTTTCCTGAACTCACACTCCGACTGGAGAAGCTGAAGGTCTGTTTGCAGGAGAAGTTTCTTACTTTACCTGCAGCTGAGTCAATCTGGAGGGCTGAGTGAAATTCAGGGGCAGAGGAAGTAGCAGAAAGGCTCTGGGAGCTTGCTGGGTCCCCTAGCAGGCCATTCCTGCCTGTCACCCCAAGGATCCAACAGGAGAGGAGCAGGGGATAAAACTACACAGGGAGAAGGAAATCTCTAGTTGAACTTTGTAACAATTAGAACAGGGTGAGAAGCCTCCTGGCCAGAACTCAGGGGAGGGCACAAATCCAGTGTGCAGACTCCAAAGGCAAGGGAAGACCCAAGCCCCTTTCTCTCCCAGCGTGGAGGTGGGTAGCCTGAGGCAGGTTTTCAAACCCATATTGCTCTCCACCTGGAACTGAGTGGAGATCTGGTGGTGGGGGCATGGGGGGAATGAGACAGAACCTTCAGTTTGCATGGGAGCTGGGTGAAGCCTGTAACTGCTGGCTCTCCCCTACTTCCCAGGCAACCTGCATGACTCAGCAGAGGCAGCCATAATCCTCCTAGGTACACATTCCAGTGGCCTGGGAATCTCACCCCCATCCCCGACAGTAGCTGCAGCAAGACCCACCCAAGGAGAGCCTGAACTCAGACATGCCTAGCCCAGCTCCCACCTGATGGTCCTTCCCTACCCACCCTGGTCGTGGAAGACAAAGGGCATATAATCTTGAGAGTTCTAGGGCCCCACCCACCACCAGTTCCTCCCCATACTACCACAACTGATGCTTTCTGTAAAATGCCACCTCCTGGCAGAAGGCCAACCAGCACAAAAACAGCATTGAACCACCAAAGCAAAGGACCCTCATGGAGTCCATTGCACCCCCCGCCCCCTCCACCAGAACAGGGACTGGTATCCACGGCTGAGAGACCCAAAGATGGTTCACATAACAGGACACTGTGCAGAAAACCCCCAGTACCAGCCCAGAACTGCGTAGATTTAGCAGGTGGCTAGACCCAGAAGGCAGACAACAATCACTGCAGTTCGTCTCACAGGAAGCCACATCCATAGGAAAAGGGGGCGAGTACTACATCAAGTGAACTACTCGTGGGAGAATCTGATCAATAGCCTTCAGTCCTAGACTTTCCCTTTGACAGAGCCTACCCAAATAAGAAGGAACCAGAAAACCAACCCAGGTAATATGACAAAACAAGGCTCTTCAACATCCCCAAAAAATCACATTAGTTCACCAGCAATGGATCCAAACCAAGAAGAAATCCCTAATTTACCTGAATAAGAATTCGGAGATTAGTTATTAAGCTAATCAGGGAGGGACCAGAGAAAGGCAAAGCGCAATGCCAGGAAATCCAAAAAATGAAACAGGAAGTGAAGAGAGAAATATTCAAGGAAATAGATGGTTTAAAGAAAAACAATCAAAAATTCAGGAAATTTTGGACACACTTTTAGAAATGCAAAATGCTCTGGAAAATCTCAGCAATAGAATCGAACAAGTAGAAGAAAGAAATTCAGAGCTCAATGACATGGTAATCAAATTAACCCAGTCCAACAAAGACAAAGAAAAAAAATGAGAAAATATCAACAAAGCCTCCAAGAAGTCTGGGATTATGCTAAACAACCAAACGTAACAATAATCAGTGTTCTTGAGGAAGAAGACCATTCTAAAAGCTTGGGAAACATATTTTGGGGAATAATTGAGGAAAACTTCCTCAGCCTTGCTAGAGACATAGACATGCAAATATAAGAAGCACAAAGAACACCTGGGAAATTCATCACAAAAAGATCTTCACCTAGGCACATTGTCATCAGGTTATCCAAAGTTAAGACGAAGGAAAGAATCTTAAGAGCTGTGAGACAGAAGCACCAGGTAACCTATAAAGGAAAACCTATCAGATTAACAGCAGATTTCTCAACAGAAACCCTACAAGCTAGAAGGGATTGGGGCCCTATCTTCAGCCTCCTCAAACAAAACAATTATCAGTCAAGAATGTTGTATCCAGAAAAACTAAGCATCATATATGAAGGAAAGATAGTCTTTTTTTTAGACAAACAAATCCTGAGAGAATTTGCCATTACCAAGTCACCACTATAAGAACTGCTAAAAGGAGCTCTAAATCTTGAAAAAAATCCTGGAAACACATCAAAACAGAAGCTTTTTAAAGCATAAATCACACAGCACCTATAAAACGAAAATACAAGCTAAAAAGCAAAAACAAAAAACACCGAAGTATACAGGCAACAAAGAACACAATGAATGCAATGGTGCCTCACATTTCAATACTAACATTGAATGTAAATGATGTAAATGCTCCACTTAAAAGATACAGAACTGCAGAATGGATAAGAACTCACCAACCAACCATCTGCTGCCTTCAGGGGACTCAGCTAACACATACGGACTCACATAAACTTAAAATAAAGGGGTAAAAAAAGGCATTTCATGCAAATGGACAACAAAAGTAAGCAGGTGTAAATATTCTTATATCAGACAAAACAAACTTAAAAGCAACAACAGTTAAAAGAGACAAAAAGAAACATTATATAATGGTAAAAGGCCTTATCCAACAGGAAAATATCACAATCCTAAACCCTAAATACCACAATCACAAATCTGAAAATATATGCACCTAACACTGCAGCTCCGAAATTTATAAAGCAATTACTAATAGACCTAAGAAATGAGATAGACAACAACACAATAGTGGGGGACGTCAATATTCCACTGACAGCACTAGACAGGTCATCAAGACAGAAAGTCAACAAAGAAACAATGAATTTAAACTATACCTTGGACCAAATGGACTTAACAGATATATAGAGAACAGTTCATCCAACAACTGCAGAATACACATTCTATTCAACAACACATAGAACTTTCTCCAAGATAGACCATATCATAGGCCATAAAATGAGCCTCAATAAATTTAAGAAAATTAAAATTATATCAAGCACTCTCTCAGACCACAGTGGAATAAAACTGGAAATCAACTCCAAAAGGAATCTTCAAAGAAGCCAGGAAATACATGGAAATTAAATAGCCTGCTCCTTAATGAGCACTGGGTCAAAAATGATATTAAGATGGAAATTTAAAAATTCTTTGAACTGAATGACAATAATGATACCACTTATCAAAACCTCTGGGATACAGCAAAGGCAGTGCTAAGTGGAAAGTTCATATCCCTAAACACCTACATCAAAAAGACTGAAAGAGCACAAACTGATACTCTAAGGTCACACCTCAAGAAACTAGAGAAACACAACAAACCAAACTCAAACCCAGCAAAGAAAGGAAATAACCAAGATGAGAGCAGAGCTAAAGGAAATCGAAACAAACAAACAAAACACAAAAGATAAATGAATCAAAAAGCTGGTTCTTTGAAAAGATAAATACAATTGATAGACCATTAGCAATATTAACCAAGTAAAGAAGAAAGAAAATCCAAATAACCTCACTAAGAAACAAAACAGGAGATATTACAACTGACATCACTGAAATACAACAGATCGTTCAAGGCCACTATGAACACCTTTATACACATAAACTAGAAAATCTAGAATAGATGGATACATTTCTGGAAAAATACAACCCTCCTAACTTAAATTAGGAAGAATTACATACCTTGAACAGACCAGTAACGAGCAGCAAGATTGAAATGGCAATTTTAAAATTGCCAACAAAAAAATAGCCCAGGACCTGACAGATTCACAGCAGAATTCTACCAGACATTTAAAGAAAAATTGTCCCCAATCCTTTTGACACTATTTCACAAGATAAAGAAAGAAGGAACCATCCCTAATTCATTCTATAAAGTCAGCATTACCCTAATGCCAAAATCAGGAAAGGACATAACCAAAAAAGAAAACTACAGGCTGGGCGCGGTGGCTCACACCTGTAACCCCAGCACTTTGGGAGGCCAAAGCAGGTAGATCACGAGGTCAGGAGATTGAGACCATCCTGGCTAACATGGTGAAACCTCATCTCTATTAAAAATACAAAATAAATAGCCAGGCGTAGTGGCGGGCACCTGTAGTCCCAGCTACTCGGGAGGCTGAGGCAGGAGAATGGCATGAACCCAGTAGGCAGAGCTTGCAGTCAGCCAAGATAGCGCCACTGCACTCCAGCCTGGGTGACAGAGCGAGACTCTGTGTCAAAAAAAAAAAAAAAAAAAAAAAACAGGAAAGAAATAAAACTACAGACCGACATCCTTGATGAACATAGGTGATAAAATCCTTAACAAAATACTAGCTAACTGAATCCAACAATATATAAAAAAGATCTACGGCCAGGCGCAGTGGCTCACACTTGTAATCCCAGTACTTTGGGAGGCTGAGGCGGGTGGATTACCTAAGGTCGGTAGTTCGAGACCAGCCTGACCAACATGGAGAAACCCTGTCTCTACTAAAAATACAAAATTATTTATTTTGTATTGGCATGTTGGTGCATGCCTGTAATCTCAGCTACTCAGGAGGCTGAGGCAGAAGAATCGCTTGAACCCGGGAGGTGGAGGTTGTGGTGAGCCGAGACATGCCATTGCACTCTAGCCTGGGCAACAAGAGTGAAACTCCATATCAAAAAAAAAAAAAAAAAAAGATAATCTGCCATGATAAAGTGGGTTTCATACCAGGGATACAGGGATGGTTTAACATATGTGAGTCAATGAATCTGATACAACAGATAAACAGAATTAAAAACAAAACTTACATGATCACTTCAATAGATGCAGAAAAAGCATTCAACAAAATCTAACATCCCTTTATGGTTAAAACTCTCAACAAAATCAGCATACAAGGGACATACCTTAATGTAATAAAAGCCATCTACAACAAACTCACAGCCAACTTAATACTGAATGGTAAAAGTTGAAAGCACTCCCTCTGAGAATGGAAACAAGGCAAGGATGCCCACTCTCACCACTTCTCTTCAACATAGTACTGGATGTCCTGACCAGAGCTATCAGACAAGAGAAAGAAATAAAGGGCATTCAAAGTAGTAAAGAGAAAGTCAAATTGTCACTGTTTGCTAACAACATGATCGCTTACCTTGAAAACCCTAAGGACTCCTCCAGAAAGCTCCTAGAACTGATAAAAGAATTCAGCAAAGTTTCCAGACACAAGATGAATGTACACAAATCAGTAGCTCTTCCATACACCAAAAGTAACCAAGCAGAGAATCAAATCAAGAACACAATCCCTTTTACAATAGCTGCAAAAAAATACAATAAAATACTTAGGAATATGCCTAACAAAGGAGTCAAAAGACCTCTATAAGGAAAACTATAACACACTACTGAAAGAAATCATAGACAACATCAACAAATGGAAACATATCCCATGCTCATGGATAGGTAGAATCAATTTTGTGAAAATGACCATACTGCCAAAAGCAATCTACAAATTCAATGCAATCCCCATCAAAATACCACCATCATTCTTCACAGAATTAGAAAAACAATTCCAAAATTCATATGGAACCAAAAAAGAGCCTGCAGAGCCAAAGCAAGACCAAGCAAACAGAACAAATCTGGAGGCATCACACTATCTGGTTTCAAACTATACTGTAAGGCCATAGTTAGCAAAACAACATGGTACTGGTATAAAAATAGGCACAAAGACCAATGGAACAGAAGAGAGAACCCAGAAACAAACCCAGATACTTACAGCCAAATGATCTTTGACAAAGTAAACACAAACATAAAGTGGGGAAAGGACATTCTTTCAACAAATGGTGCTGGGATAATTGGCTAGCCACATGTAGGCGAATGAAACTGGATCCTCATCTCTCACCTTATGCAAAATCAACTCAAATTGGATTAAGTACTTAAACCTAAGACCTGAAACTATAAAAATTCTAGAAGATAACATTGGAAAACCCCTTCTAGACATTGGCTTAGGCAAGGGTTTCATAACCTAGAACCCAAAAGCAAATACAATAAAAACAAACATAAATAGCTGGGACCTAATTAAACTAAAGAGCTTTGCGTGGCAAACAGAACAGTCAGCAGAGTAAACAGACAACTCACAAGTGGGAGAAAATCTTCACAATCTATACATCTGACAAAGGACTAATATCGAGAATATACCATGAATTCAAACAAATCACTAAGGAAAAAAACAAACAATCTTATCAAAAAGTAGAATGAAGACATGAATAAGACAATTCTCAAAAGAAGATACACAAACGGCCAACAAACATGAAAAAATTCTCAACATTACTAATGATCAGGGAAATGCGAATCAAAGCCACAATGAGATACCACCTCACTCCTGCAAGAATGGCCATAATCAAAAAATCAAAAAACAGTAGATGTTAGTATGGATGCGGTGAACAGGGAACACTTCTACACTGTTGGTGGGAATGTAAACTAGTACAGCTGCTATGGAAAACAATATGGAGATTCCTTAAGGAACTAAAAGTAGAACTACCATTTGATCCAGCAATTTCACTACTGAGTATCTACCCAGAGCAAAATAGGTCATTATTCAAAAGACACTTGCACAAGCATGTTTATAGCAGCACAATTTACGATTGCAAAATCGTGAAACTAACCCAAATGCCCATCAATCAATGAATGGATAAAGACACTGTGATAGATACATATTTTTTTATATATATATATTTCTAATTCACAGAATTAAAAAAACAATTCCAAAATTTATATTCATAATATATCATATATATTATATATGTACATTTTATATATAATATATATTATATATATGATGGAATACTACACAGCCATAAAAAGGAATGAAGTAACAGTATCTGCAGTGACCTGGATGAGATTAGAGACTGTTATTCTAAGTGAAGTAACTCAGGAATGGAAAATCAAGCATTGTATGTTCTCACTGATATGTGGGGGCTAAGCTATGAGGACACAAAGGCATAAGAATTATACGATGGACTTTGGGGAGCTGCGGGGAAGAGTGGGAGGGGATGAGGGATAAAAAACTACAAATACGGTGCAATGTATGCTGCTCAGGTGATGGGTGCACCAAAATCCCACAAATCACCACTAAAGAACTTACTCATGTAACCAAATACCACCTGTACTCCAATAATTTATGGAAAAATAAAAAATAAAAACAAAAACCCTTAGACTCCTAGGCTAGGAGAGCCCTGCTGAAAGACAACATTTCACACTTGTCTCAACTCATTGCTGGAGGAATTAGGCACATTCTGTGCAACTCCACTGGGAGAGGACTCTTGGAAGCCTGAGGCTGCTTTCCTTTGGATTTAGTCCCATGTGCCTATTCCCTTTGCTGATTTTGCTGTATATCTTTTCACAACAATAAACTGTAATTGTAACTATTACAACTTCTGAGTTCTATGAGTCCTTCTAGAAAGTCACTGAACCTGGGGTGGTCTTAGGAATAGATGCCTGACACACTATCTCAAAGGATAATTATGAAGATTAAACAGCAATATGCATATCAAGCACTTGACATAATGCCTAGCCTAAAGTGTTCAGTGGGTGTTACTGGTATCATTATTATATATTACATTATTTATTCATGTAAACTCATATCTTATTATATCACATATATAACTACATAGCTCGGTTTTCTATACATTCTTAATAAAAGATTGAGATAATTCTTTATTTTTCCTTAAACATTTACCTCTCTCACTCTTTGTTGATTTAGCTATATTTCTACTGAACACATGAACTAATATCCTCACTTCTCAGACTATCAACAGATGCCATTAAATAACTGGATGCTTGTTAGCAACTGGCCTGATAGTATTTGATTATGCTTTCTACTGTTCCTTCCTGATGACTTGTAGAGCGGTAGAACCAGACAATACCTGGAAAGTATTTGCTCATGTGGCAGTCACTGTTGATTGCCTACCCAAAGCCATTACTCCTTCTCCCTGCCTAACAGAAGCTGAGTTTTGTGCAGCAGCAATGTGCCCAGTCCCACAGGATAAATCTTGGCTAGTCCAAGCTAGCACTAGTAGTTGCATTTTCTTTTGCCAATGATTTATTTTAAGTGATCATGGGACCTGGTTATGAATTATGAGACAAAGGTAGAATATCCCAGGACTCAGGAAGCAACTGGGAAGATTTCATCCTCTGACTGCATACAGAAAATCAGGTAGATAATACGAGGGTCCCTTTGCTCCTCTTGTTGCCTAACTTTGGAGGTGGATATGTAAAAACTTGCTGCTAAATGTGCAGTTGTTATCCCATGTCTACGGTGGGAGATAGCATCAAATTACTGGAGATGGAAGAATGGGAAGATAGACAATTTGGTCTTGATAAAATTGTTGAACTATAATTTTGTAACTACTTATATTTAGACTTCCTTTAAATAAGAAAAGTAAATGTTCATTTTGTCTAGTCACTATTGGCTGAGTCTTCTCTTACATGAGACTAATAGTATCCTCAAGAACTTGAAACACATGCAGTTTCAACATGTGTTTTGTAAAGACAAATTATGCACAGCCCTGATTAGTCCATTTTCACACCGCTATAAAGATACTACCTGAGACTGGGCAATTTGTAAAGGAAAGAGGCTTACTTCACTCACAGTTCTGCATGGCTGAGGAGGCCTCAGGAAACGTACAATCATGGCAAAAGGTGAAGGGGAACCGCAAGGCAATCTTCTTATGGTGGCAGGAGAGAGAGGAAAGAGGGAAGCATCAGACACATCATGAGAACTTACTCCATATCCTAGAACAGCATGGGGGAAACCCCCATGATCCAATTACCTCCCACCAGGTCCCTCCCTTGACATGTGGTGATTACAATTCAGATTACAATCCAAACCCATATTAAGTCCTTATCTGAGAATTCTGAAAAGATAGCACATGTGCAATTCAAACTTAATGATCTTCTTCCAAAAAAGACATATTCAGTAATAACAAACTTCAATCAAAACCCAATTATTTTTGTAAAGAAAGGAAGATAGAAACAGAAAATTCTTTACTCTTTTAAAGCATGTCATGGTCTCCTTTCAGGTTAAAGATCTTCTTGATTAAACATGAAATTTTCTGTGCAAATAAGCCAGTTCTGCAGACATGAACTCTGAGGAGAATATTTTATGTTTATACTGTGGATTTTACTCTTCATGGTTGGGAAATGAGAAATGAACGCTATTTTACATGTCATTATCCTTTGCCAATTTCTCCGAAGGGCATCCAGCTTCACATAGTAGTAAAATGTATAATTCAGGACTGGGAAACTGTATAATCTGAAATTAGTGTTTTTAGGAAATTTTAAGGGAATCTGAATTTTAAAATGCTCAAAAAATAAAACATATATTTATATACAGTATTAGAGGGTATTATAGGTGTGATTGCTTTTAAGTCAAAGTTTTAATAATCTATTGCTTATTTATGGGTTGTATAATACTTCCAATATGTGAAGCAATAAGAAAAATGACAAAGGAATTATATACATATATACACATTTAAACATAATACATATATATGTACACAAATATCAAGCATGTATACCCTTCATAGTGGTCAATTTGGTAAGCTTTAATTGTTTGAATTCCTCATTAGGAATTTTATTCACAGTCAATACCATCTGATTTTAAATATCCTCAACAGTGGCTGATGGTCATTCTTTCAAAGCAGAGAAGCTATCCATCTGCTTTTTTCTCCACTCTTCACATTAGCCCAATTCCATACTTCTCTCCCTGACCAGGTAATCCCATATAGAAATGTGCATGTAAGTCTATATACATGAGTATTATTGTTTATTTTACAAAAAGGGATCTCACAATTTCTATAGCTTGTCTCCTTATACTTTTGTGCAGAATACCTTGTGGAAATCACTACAGGTCAATAGGTATAGTACTAATCATTATTTTTAATGAGATTTTTGCCACTACAAACACATGGCCTTACATGTGAATATCTTTCTATGGAATAGAGTCCAAGAACTGGAATTGCTGGGCCAAGCAGCACACGTATATTTTAAAATTTAATAGATGTTGGCAAATGGCTTTCCCAAAACCTATAACACCTCATATTTTTCACAGCCATGAGACTAATCCTTTCCCTAAATCACCACCAGTAATATTTATTATAACTCTTCAATTTTTGTCATCTGATTGATGTAAAATTACACTTTTACTTTAATTTGCATTTTCCCTACTAGTAACAAACTTGAGAATCCTTCCATATATTTTTTGGACATTTGGATTCATAATTCTTTGCCTGTTTTTTAATTGAATTGTGTTACTTTTGGCCAAATGTTCAGCTATTTGAAAAAATCAGTTACAAACATTTCTTGTAAATTGAATGTCTGTCTATTGTTTTATTTATGATATCCTTTGTGACATCAAAGTTCAAATATGTCTATCTTTTCTTTTATAGCTTCTGGAAAAGATGCTCTCAGTTCCTACATTTTTATACATTCAATTTTCTAGATCTTCTTGCAAGGCTTTTACAATTTTATTTTGACCATGTAAGTTTCTCAGCCATCTGAAATTTATATTTAAAGGTAAAATAAAATGGTGATCCTCTTTTCTTTTCTTCCAGATGGATAATCAGTTGTCCAAACATAATTTATTAAATAATTGACTCATTTCCCGCTAAAATGAATTACTACTTTGGTTGAACTCATCTATACTGGGTTCTATTTCTTCAATTTTTATTCCTTTCCCAATACCACACGATGATGATGCAGTAGTTTTATTATTTATACTAATATCCAGCAAAATAAGACCTCTCACTATTTCCCCTTTGCATAGTTTCTTAGCTATTCTGAAGCATTTACTCTTCAGTATGAACTTTAACCTTCTTTGGCCAGTCGTCCCTCCAAAGAATGCCAACTCTAATTTTACTGCCTTATGTTTATACACTCATTAGGTGTGTGTATTTAATGCTTCTGTTAAGTATTTCTATTCAACATGATATGCCTTTCCATTTGTTCAAATCTTATTTTCTTTCAGTAAGATTTTATAATTTTTATATACTTTTCTTGTTTGATTTATTCCTAAGTATTTTATATTTTTCCAATAATTGTAAGTAGAAATTTGTTTCTCACTTCTAAGTATTTTGTTAACACAGAGATAAACTAACGCTTTTTAAAAATTTATCTTCTGGGAGGCCAAGGCAGGTGGACCACGAGGTCAGGAGATTGAGACTATCCTGGCTAACACAGTGAAACCCTGTCTCTACTAAAAATACAAAAAATTAGCTGGGTGTGGTGGCAGGCACCTGTAGTCCCAGCTACTTGGGAGGCTAAGGCCGGGGAATGGCGTGAACCCGGGAAGCGGAGCTTGCAGTGAGCCGAGATCACACCACACTGCACTCCAGCCTGGGTGACAGAGCAAGACTCCGTCTCAGAAAAAATCTTCTATTCATCTCCTCACCAAATTCTTCTCTTTCTTTTACATTTTGATTTTAAGTTCAAGGGGTATATGTGCAGATTTGTTACATGGCTAAATTGTGTGTCATGGTGGTTTCATGTATAGATAATTTTGTCACCCAGATAGTCAGCATAATACCCAATAGGTAGTTTTGGAATCCAAACCCTCCTCCCACCCTCTACCCTCAAGTAGGCCCAGTGTTTATTGTTCCCTCCATTGTGTCAGTGTGGACTCAATGTTTAACTCCCACTTATAGGTGAGAATATGTAGTATTTAGTTTTCTGTCCTTACATTAGTTTGCTTCAGACAACGGCCTCTAGCTCCATCCATGTTGCTACAAAGAACATAATCTTATTCTTTTTTATGGCTGCATAGTATTCCATGATGTTCATGTTCCACATTTTCTTTATCCAGTCTACCACTGATGGGCGTCTAGGTTGATTCCATGTCTTTGCTATTGTGAAAAGTGCCACAGTGAACATATGCATGCATGTGCCTTTGTGGTAGACATGATTTCTATTCCTTTGGATATATATCCAGTAACGGGATTGCTGGGTCAACTGGTGGTTCTGTTTTAAATTCTTTGAGAAATCTCCACATTGCTTTCCACAATGGCTGAACTAATTTACATTCCCACCAGCAATATATAAGCGTTCCTTTTCTCTGCAACCTTGCCAGCATCTGTTGGCTTTTTAACAATAGTCGCTTTTTTTGACTTTTTAACAATAGCCGTTCTAACTAGTGTGAGATGGTATCTTGTTGGGGTTTCATTTTGCATTTCCCTAATAATTAGTAATATTGAGTATTTTTTCATATGTTTGTTGGCCACATGCATGTATTCTCTTAAGAAGTATCTGTTCATGCCCTTTGTCAATTTTTTTTCACTTTTATTTTAGGTCCAGGGGTACATATGCAGATTTGTTATATAGGTAAATTGTGTGTTGCAGGGGTTTGGTATCCAGATTATTTCATCACCCAGTAATAAGCATAGTATCTGATAGGTAATTTTTCAATCCTTGGCCTCCTCCCACTGTCTACCCTCAAGTAAGCTCCAGTGTCTCTTGTTCCCATCTTTGTGTCCATGTGTACTCAATGTTAGCTACCACTTATAAGCAAGAATATGTGGTATTTGTTTTTCTGTTCCTGCAATAGTTCACTTAGAATAATGGCGTCCAACTCCATGCATGTTGCTGCAAATATTATCTTGTTCTTTTTTATGGCTGTGTAGTATTCCACGGTATATATGTAACACATTTTCTTCATCAAGTCCACCACTGGTTGGCACCTAGGTTGATTCCATGTCTTTGCTATTGTGAATAATGCTGTGATGACATACATATGCATGTATTTTTATGGGTAAACAATTTATATTACTTTAGGTATACAACCAGGAATGGGATTGGTATTTCTGTTTCAGTTCTTTGAGAAATCTTCAGACTGCTTTCCACAGCGGCTGAATTAATTTATATTCCCACCAGCAACGTATAAGCATTCCCTTTTCTCTGCAACTTCACCAGCATCATTTATTTCTTGACATTTAATAATATCCATTCTGCCTGATGCAAGATGGCATGTCATCATGATTTTGATTTGCATTTCCCTAATGATTAGTGATGTTGAGCATACATTCATATGCTTTTTGGCCATAGCTATGTCTTCTTCTGAAAAGTGTCTGTTCATGTTCTTTATCTATCTTTTAACAAAGTAGTTTGCTTTTTGCTTGTTAATTTAATTTCCTTATAAATTCTGGATATTAGATATTTTTCGTATGCATAGTTTGCTAATATTTTCTCCTATTCAGTAGGTTGTTTACTCTGTTAATAATTTCTTTTGCTGTGCAGAAGCTCTTTCATTTAATTAGGTCCCATTTATCAATTTTTGTTTTTGTTGCAATTGCTTTTGGCATCTTCATCATGAAGACTTTGCCATGGCCAATGGGAAGAATGCAATTTTCTGGATTTTCTTCTAGGATTTTTATAGTTTTAGGTTTTACATTTAAGTCTTTAATCCACCTTGACTTGATTTTTGTGTATGGTAAAAGCTAGGGTTCCAGTTTCAGTTTTCCGCATGTGGCTAGCCAGTTATCCCAGCACCATTTACAGAAGAGAGAGAGTCCTTTCCCTATTGCTTGCTACTGTTGACTTTGTCAAAGATCTGATAGTCGTAGATGTGAAACTTTATTTCTGGGTTCTCTAACCTGTTCCACTGGTCTGTGTGTATGTTTTTGTACTAGTACCATGCTGTCTCAGTTACTGTAGCCTTATAGTACAGTTTGAAGTCAGGTAGTGTGATGCCTCCAGCTTTGTTCTTTTTGCTTAGGATTGCTTTGGCTATTCAAGCTCTTTTTTGGTTCCAAATGAATTTTAGAACAGTCTTTTCCAATTCTGTGGAAAATGTCATTGATAGTTTGACAGGAATAGCATTCATTCTATACATTTCTTTCAGTAGTATGGCCATTTTAACAATATTGATTCTTCCTATCCATGAGCATGGAATGTTTTTTCATTTGTTTGTGTGGTCTCTGATTTCTTTTAGCCGTGTTTTGTAATTCTCACTGTAGAAAGTTCTTATTTTTAAATCTAGTAATGTTTACCATGGTTTCTTGAATTTTCTAGGCATATAATATTATCAACAAAAAGAGATCATTTGATTTTTTTTAAGTTTATATCAGTTTTTTTTTTTTTTAATTTTCTTATCTTACTGCATTCAGTAGCCCTTCTGAGGTAATGTTAAATAGAATGATAATGAGTGTCCTCCTCTGGTAACTAATTTAATTTAAATAGTTTTAGCATTTCACAATTTAAAGTATTTTCTGAATGACTTTATGTTTTCTAATTTTATTATATTCTCTTTTACTTAGCAATGTTATTAGAAATGATTCATTTCTTTCAAACTCCTTTAGGCATCTATTCATAAAATTACAGTTTTTCTTTAATGTGTTGTTATAATAGATTATGTTTATAAAATTTCCTAATATTCAACAACTGAAAATCTAAAAGAAAAACCTGCTCTGTGAAATGCATTTTTCCACCCACTGCTGTGCCGCCACCACCAACTATGAATACACACACGGAGGCCAGCAGTCTCACACCCATCAGCACCTCACCCCGGTCACTGCCAGTGTGAGTGCAAGCACAGACACCAGCAACCCTGCCCTTGCCTGTGCCCTGCCACTGGTACGAGTGCACGCAGAACTTTGCAGCCCCACTCCCGCCAGTACCCAACCCCAGCTGACACACATGCACCCCACGGTGCTGCCCCAGCTACTGGCATGTGTAAGTTAGCACAGATCCTACAGCCACCACCCTGACAATGTGCTTTGGCCAGGACTACCCATCAGAGTGTTGTGGCCAGTGGACTGGGAAAACCTCAGCCCCTCCAGCACAGAAGGTTCCTAACTTTGAGGGGCCAGAGAACAAAAGCCAGGGGCCCAGTACCAGCCCCTGAGAGTTATGGTATGTAGACCAGGAGTGCTGAGCTGAGGTTTGGCTCCCTGGTATCTTCCAGAAAAAAAACCCAGTCAACTGAACCCACATTATACCACAATCAAACTCCCAGAGCATCAAAAGAGATAAAAGAAAAAAAAAAAAAGAAAAAAAAAGAAAACCCATCCAAAGAACATCAGCTTCAAAGACTAAAGGAACATCAGGCCACACAGATGAGAAAGAACCAGAGCAAGAACTCGGGAAACTCAAAAAGCCAGAGTGTCTTCTCATCTCCAAATGTCTGCACTAGTTCCCTAGCAGTAATTCTTAACCAGGCTTAAATGGTTGACAGAAATATAATTCAAAATATGGTTAGGAACAGAGATCACTGACATCTAAGAGACAGTCAAAATCCAATCCAAGGAATCTAAGGAATTCAATAAAATGATATGAGAGATAAAACAAGAAATGGCCACTTTAATAAAAAAAGAAACTGATCTGATACAGCTGAAAAACTCACTTCAAGAATATCATAATACAATAGTAAGTACTGATAGCAGAATAAAACAAGTTGATGAAAGAATCTCAGACATTGAAGACCAGTTCTCCAAAATTACTTAGTCAGACAAAAATAAAGAAACAACAAACCAAGGTGATGAAAGAATCTCAGATATTGACGACCAGTTCTCCAAAATTACTTAGACAAAAATAAAGAAACAATAAAGAAGGATGAATAAAACCTCCCAGAAATATGGGATTATATAAAGGAACCAAATCTATGACTCATTGGCATCCTTGAAAGAGAGAGAGAGAAAGCAAGCAACTTGGAAAACATATTCAAAGATATCATCCATGAAAATTTTCCTAACCTAACTAGAGAGGAAACATTCAAATTAAGGAAAGGCACAGAACCCCTGTGAGATACTATGCAAGACAATGATCCCCAGGACATGTAGTCATCAAATTCTTCAAGGTCAAAATTAAAGAAAAAATGTTAAAGACAGCTAGAGAGAAGGGCCAGGTCACCTACAGAGGAAATCCTGTCAGGTGAACAGCTGGCTTTTCAGCAGAAACCTCACAAGCCAGAAGAGACGGGATACCTATGTACAGCATTCTTAAGGAAAAGAAATTCCAACCAAGAATTTTACATCAAGCCAAACTAAGCTTCATAGGTGAAGGGGAAATAAACTCCTTTTCAAACAAGCAAATGCTAAGGTAATTTCTTACCACCAGACCTGCCTTACAAAAGGTCCTTAAGGGAGGGCTAAATATTAGAACAAAAGACCGTTACTGGCCACCACAAAAACACACTTAAGTACATAGACCACTGTGTTAGGGTTCTCTAGAGGGACAGAACTAATAGGATAGATGTGTATATAAAAGGGAGTTTACTAAGGGGAGTTTACTAACCAGGCCCTTGTCATCTCTTCCTCTATCAATTGATTATTGTGAACTCCCCATGAAGCTATCGGTGCAGGCTGGGGGAGAGAAGGGGAGAGAGAAGGTGGCAGGAGTGGAGACCATGGGCATTTGAGTCACCTCCTCTTGTAACTTACCTGTGCCCTCTGGACCTGCTTGAGCCCAGTCACGTATATACCACTTCCATTTGATAATGAAATGCTGCTGTGCATACCCCACCTATGGCTAGATGGGTCAGAAAACACCCAGTTCATGATAGGCAGTTCAGGTCGCATGGTGACTTGATGACCCATAGTCTGACACTCAATTTCTACCAAAGCCCAGTAACAGGCCAAGAGCTGTTTCTTAAAAGAAGAGTAGTTATCTGCAGAAGATGGCAGGGCCTTACTCCAAATCCTAGAGGCCCCCACTGTGTTTCACCTACAGGGGTCTGCCAAAGGCTCCAAACAGCATCCCCATCTGCCACTGACACCTCAAGCACCATTGGATCTGATGGGTCATATGGCCCAAGTGGAAGAACAGCTTGCACAGCAGCCTGGACCTGTTGCACAGCCTTCTCTAGTTCAGGATCCCACTGAAAAATGGCAGCCTTTCAGGTCACTGGATAAGTCAGCCAGAGTAACACACTCAAATAAGGGATGTGATGCCTTCAAAATCCAAACCGGCCCGCTAGGAGTTGTGCCTTTTTCTTGGTTGTCGGAGGGACCAAATGCAGCAACTTCTCTTTTACCTTAGAAGGAATATCTTGACAGGCCCCACATCACTGAACCCTTAAAAATTTTGCCGAGGTGGAAAGTCCCTAAATTTTAGTTGGATTTATTTTCCATCCTCTGGCATGCAAATGTCTCACCAATAAGTCCAGTGTGTTCACTACTACTCACTCACTGGATCCAATCAGCATAATGTCATCAATGTAATATACCAGTATTATATCTTATGGAAGGGAAAAGTGATCAAGGTCTCTCCAAATAAGATAATGACACAAAGCCAGAGAGCTAATACACCCTGATATAGGACAGTAAAGGTATATTGCTGGCCTTGCCAGCTGAAGGGAAATTGCTTCTGGTTGGCCTTATGGACAGGAATGGAGAAAAAGTTATTTGCCAAGTCAATGGCTGCATACCAGGTACCAGGAGAAGTGGTAATTTTCTCAGGCAATGAAACCACATCTGGTACAGCAGCTGCACTTGCAGTCACCACTTGGTTAAGCCTACGATAATCCACTGTCATTTTCCAAGATCCATCCGTCCCCTGTACAGCCCAAATGGGAGAGTTCAAAGGGGATGTGGTAGGGATCACCATCCCTGCATCTTTCAAGTCCTTGCTGGTGGCACTAATCTCTGCAATCCCTCCAGGGATGAGATATTGTTTTTGATTTACTATTTTTCTAGGTAAAGGCAGCTCTAATGACTTCCATTTGGCCTTTTCCACCATAATAGCCCTCACCCTATCAGTCAGGGAGCCAATGTGTGGGTTCTGCCAGCTGCTAAGTATGTCTATGCCAATTATGCTTTCTGGCACTGGGGAAATGACCACAGGATGAGTCTGGGGACTCACTGAACCCACTTTAAGTCAGACCTGGGCTAAAACTTCATTAATTACCTGACCTCCATAAGCCCCTACTTAAATTAGAGAATGACAATGACATTTTATGTCCCCTGGAGTCAATGTCAACTCAGAGCCAGTGTCCAGTAGTCCCCAAAATATCTGATCATTTCCATTTCCCCAATCCACAGTTACCCTGGTAGAGGCTAGAGGTCTCTTTGGGAAATGATTGGAGAAAGAATTAACAGCATAAATTATTGGTACTGTAGTGGGGTCCTTCCACAAATCCAGCCTCTCCTTCATTCAAAGGGTTCTAGGTCTGTAAACTGGTTCAAGTAATTGACTGAGGGGCCGTGATTCTCTGTACTTGTAATTCAGATTAGTCTTGTGTATACTCAATCTAGAAGTTCTCTGCTTGTATAAATTAAGAAAGAATGCAGTAGGTTTCCCATCAATTTAACTTCTAGGAACACCATGATTAATTAGCCAATGTCAGAGCTCTACATAAGTCACACTATTCTGATTGCGACTTTGCCTCTGCCGTCCATTCTGTTAGCTACACCCACCTTGCCTTTGAGGGTTGAGTGCTACCACTTGGCCCCTGCCACCTCAGGATCCAATTTTTCTCACTGCAATTTGCAATTAAATGACTGCAGTTTCCACTGTTAGATCTGGCATATAGAGAAGAGCAATCACAGAGTTCTTCAAAGATGGCAGGTGCCGCCCTCACAAATCTATTTCACAAAGTATTGGTCAAGGGTATATCTGCTGGACCCTCCCAGCTGGGATGAGTAGGTCTAAAATGACTAATCCACTCCAGCATCCCAATCTCCCTGAGCCTTGGATCCCTTTCTCTACATTAAACCAAGGAAGATCAGGCATTTCCAGCTCACTCACAGTGGGCCATCTTTTAATCATATTTTCAGCTAACCAAGCAAATAAACTATTAGAACCTCTTTTATCTCCCCAAGCTACAACATTAAATGCAGAATCCCTGCTTAGTGGGCCCAAATCAATGAATTCAACCTGATCCAACTCTATGTTTTTTTCCACAATTATCCACACCCTTAATCTCCATTCCCATGACTATTGTTCAGATTTCTGTTTATATAAATTAGAAAACTCAAGCAGTTATTTTCAGGTATAGTGCACTCCCTCATGGGTCACACTCTTATCGTCACTTCTAGGGGCCCACTGGAACTTTAGTTATAGGTCTAGGACCAAACAGGAGTGTTGGGGGTGGCTCCTAAGGAGAATCAACATTATCTTGCCTGGCAACTGCCTCAGTAGAGGCCATTACTGTTGCCTCAGGCAACGTAGGGTATATCTCCTCAGTAGGGTATATCTCCTCAGACAAAGGTGGAAAGGATGATGGCAGCATGGGTTGGGGAGGGGATGTTGCCACTATTGGAGCTGCGGAAGCTGTTTCTTCAGGCAAAAAAGGTTTATCAGAGTTTACAAGCTCAATGTCCCCAGCTTCATCAGGGCCCTCTCACACATCCCCATTCCAAGTTGCAGGGTCCTATTCTTTTCCAATCAATGCCCTCACTTTAACAGTGGACCCCTGGCGAGGCTGTGCATGCACCTTTCACTGCAGGTCTGCCATGCACATAATGAGAGCTTGTGTCTGCTTTTCTCACAATTTCAGCTCTTTCTCGATAGGAGATAAGACTCTCACTCAGGGCTCTCTTAGCACATTTGAGGCTCAGTATCTGCTTCTGAAGCCAGGAGATAGAATCCCTGAGTTCATCATTTTTTTTCATCATTTTGTCCACTGAACTTAGGAGCAACCAACCAGCTTCATTATTTTCCTTGGTTCTCCACATACAATCAAAGGTATTATGTATAGAGTCACTAAGTTCCTTGCGTCTCATGACCGATGAATCAGGAATGTCAAATGCATTTATTTTGCATAACTTTCTATACAGTTCATGCCAAGGATTATAGGTGTTCTCCATATCATTAGAAGTAAAGTCCTTAACATTTTGGGGTCTAATCATATTAAGCAGCCAAGTCCAGAAACCCTAAAAGCAATGAAAGAACTCCAACCTTAATATTTTGTTCCTCCAGAACCACTCCTGGTATCAAAACGTGTATTAGTAAGGATTCTCTAGAGGGAGAGAACTAATGGAATAGATATATCTATATATCTAAATCTATAGATATACATAGATATAGAGATACAGGGATAGAGATAGAGATATATAAAGGGGATTTACTAAGTATTAACTCACACAATCATAAGGTCCCACAATAGGCCATCTGCAGGCTGAGGAGCAAGGAGAGCCAGTCTGAGTTCCAAAACTGAAGAACCTGGAGTCCGATGTTCGAGGGCAGGAAGCATCCAGTATGGGAGAAGGATGTAGACTGGGAGGCTAGGCCAGTCTCTCTTCTCACATTTTTCTGCCTGTGTACATTCTAGTCTCACTGGCAACTGATTACATTGTGCCCACCCAGATTGGGGTTGGGTCTGCCTTTCTCAGTCCACTGACTCTAATGTTAATCTCCTTTGGCAACGTCCTCACAGACACACCCAGAAATAATACTTTGCATCCTTCAATCCAATCAAGTTGATACTCAAAATTAACCATTGCAATCATTGACACTATAAAGCAGCCACATCATCAAGTCTGCATAATAACTAGCTAACAACATTATGACAGCAACAAATTCACACATACCAACACTAACTTTGAATGTAAATTCGCTAAATGTCTCAATTAAAAGGCATAAAGTGGCAAGATGAATAAAGAAGCAGACCCAACTGTATGCTGTCTTCCAGAGACTATTTCTTATACAATGACACCTGCAGGCTCAAAGTAAACAAATGGAGAAAAACATATCAAGCAAACAGTAAAAAAAAAAAAAAAAAAAAAGCAGGAGTTGCTATTCTAATTTCAGACAAAACAGTCTTTAAACCAACAACATTCTAAAGAGACAAAGAAAAGAACTACGAAAAGAATTACATAAGGGTAAAGGATTGAAGTCAACAAGAAGAGCTAATTGTTCTAAATATACATGCATCCAACACAGGAGCACACAGATTATAAAGCAAGTTCTCAGAGACCTTCAAAGAGTACTTAGACTCCCACACAATGATAGTGGGAGACTTCTACACCCTACCGACAGTGTTAGCCAGATCATTAAGGCAGAAAACTAACCAAGATATTAATTATAAGTGTCAGGACCTGAACTCACCACTTGACCAAACAGGCCTAATAGAACTCTTCCACCCTGAAACAACAGAATATACATTCTTCTCATTTGCACATGGCACATACTCTAAAATAAACCACACAATCAGAAAACAACCCTCAGCAAATTCAAAAAATGGAAAGTAAAATTACATCAAACACACTCTCAGCCCACAGTCCAATGAAAACAGAAATCAGTACTAAGAAAATCATATAAAACCATGCAATTACATGGAAATTAAACAACCTGCTTCTGAATGACTTTCGGGTAAGCAATGAAATCAAGGCAGAAATCAAGAAATTATTTGAAACTAATGAGAACAAACATACAATATACCAGAATCTCTGGGACACAGCTAAAGCAGTGTTAAGAGGGAAGTTGACAGTGTTAGCCACCCACGTCAAAAAATTAGAAAGATCTCAAATGAACAACCTAACATTACACCTAGAGGAGCTAGAGAAACAAGACCAAACCAAACTAGCAGAAGACAAAAAACAATGTGTTTTTAAAATACATTGCAGATACTATCAGGTAAAATGTATTAAGAATTATCCTCTGTATTCCTTTGTTAGAGTGATATATTGTTTTATTTGTTGGACACCTTTGGCAGCTTTTTTTAAAGTTATTTTGGGCTGGGCACAGTAGCTTGTGCCTGTAATCCCAGCACTCTGGGGGGCCGAGGAGGGTAGATCACTTGAGGGCAGGAATTTGAGACCAGCCTGACCAACATGGTGAAACTCTGTCTCTACTAAAAATACAAAAATTAGCCAGAAGTAGTGGTAGGTTCCTGTAATCCCAGCTACTTGGGAGGCTGAAGCAGGAGAATTACTTCAACCTGGGAGGCAGAGGTTGCAGTGAGCTGAGATCGTGCCACAGGACTCCAACCTGGATTGACAGAGCAAGACTCCATCAAAGAAGAAAGAAGAAAGAAGAGGAGGAAGAGGAAGAAGAAGAGGAGGAGGAAGAAGAAGACGAAGATGAAGGAGAAGGAGAAGAAGAAGAAGAAGAAGAAGAAGAAGAAGGAGAAGGAGAAGGAGAAGGAGAAGGAGAAGGAGAAGGAGAAGGAGAAGGAGAAGGAGAAGGAGAAGGAGAAGGAGAAGAAGAAGAAGAAGAAGAAGAAGAAGGAGAAGAAGAAGAAGAAGAATAATTATTATTATTATTATTATTATTAAGATTATTTTGGCTTGATAAAATCCATTTGATGAATGAAAATTCTGGTGGTCCAAGATGGCCAACTGAAGCAGGTGCAGTCTGCACCTCTCACAGAGAATGAAAATATCAAGTAAATTCTATACCTTCAATTGAGGTATCCAGGTTCTCACATTGTGACTGACTAGGCAACTGGCGCAACCCACAAAGAGTGAGGAAAAGCAGGGTTAGGCAACAGTCCACCCAGGAGCAGCACAGAGCCAGGGATCCCCCACCCCCAGCCAAGGGATGCGGTAAGTGATTGTGCGACCCTGCCAAGGAAACCATACTTTTCCCATGAATCTTTGCATCCTGTATATCAGGAGATCCCCTCGTGAGCCCATGCTACCAGGGTTTCGGGTCTGAAGCACTGAGCTGTGCAGACTCCCAGCAGCTGCTCAGGCATGCATGGAGACACAGGAGGTTTTGCATACTCCAGCCCCAGGAATTCCAGTGAGGCAGGCGATCTGTTCATTCTCCTAGGAAAGTGGCGGAAGCCAGGGAGCCAAGTGGCATCATTCAGTGGGCCCCACTCCCACAGCACCTCACAAGTTAAAACCCACTGGTTTGGAATTCCAGCCAGCCAGCAGCCCCAGCAGGCTGGAGATTGACCAAGATGACCATTGTGTTTTACACATAGTTTATAGTTTCCCTTGTAAATTTGTTTTGATCGAAGAGTTACCTAGAAGCATGCTTATTAATTTCCAAGGAGATTAAACTTTTTAGCAAACTTTGTATAAAGTTATTTATTTTATTGAATTTGCTCTTTAATTTTATTGAATTTGATTAAAAAAAAACTTAAACTACAAAATTTCTACCTTAAAATTGTAGAGGTTTTCCTGAAACCAAGCACCATACAAGTACAAAACCTGTTTTATAAATGTTCAATGAACATATACAAGAAAGATTCTTTGTTGGAAGGATTTAAGGTTTAGTGTACATCTATTAAATAAAGTTTATTGATTGCATGATTCTTTTCTGTATGACTTGTTTTTGGTTTGTTTTTTTTTTTTTTTTTTTTTGTTTTTTTTTTTTTTTTTTTTTTTTTTTGAGACGGAGTCTGGCTCTGTCACCCGGGCTGGAGTGCAGTGGCCAGATCTCAGCTCACTGCAAGCTCCGCCTCCCGGGTTCCCGCCATTCTCCTGCCTCAGCCTCCCGAGTAGCTGGGACTACAGGCGCCCGCCGCCTCGCCCGGCTAGTTTTTTGTATTTTTTTAGTAGAGACGGGGTTTCACCGTGTTCGCCAGGATGGTCTCGATCTCCTGACCTCGTGATCCGCCCGTCTCGGCCTCCCAAAGTGCTGGGATTACAGGCTTGAGCCACCGCGCCCGGCGTTTTTGGTTTGTTTTTAACTAGACCTGTGTAATTCTGAAAGAGAAATAATTTGTCTCTCGTGATAGTTTTATTTTCCCAAATTTTTTCCTCATGTAGTTAGCTGCTGTGTCATTTAATACAGATTTATAAATGTAACATACTCTTCATAAACTGTTACTTTCATTATTATGTAACATACCTCTTCAGTGCATTTAACCTTACATTTAATCTTGTCTGTTATTAATATTGCCATTTGTTATGTAAAATTAATTGCAATCCTGTCAGAACATAGATGTTCTGGGTCTTATTAAGAATAAACAAAGATTTCCCACCTTTACGGAAAGAGATTATATGAGCTACTCTCTATGTTAAGTCTTTATACTGTTTAACTAGCATACACTTATGTCACAAAGCTATATATGTTCTAAGAACAGGGTTCCTGCACAGTCCACTGTTCATACAAACACTATCCAGATTGCATCAGGTGTTGTGGCTGGCTTTGACTTTTCAACAGGAACAGGCCTCTTGTTTCATAGGTCATGCTGACCCACTTAGCCTACAATCCTACAATACAGATCTTCTATCCTTGGTCTTATCTTTATGTGACTGAACAACAAAACAGCTGCAAGATTCCACCACATGCTCCTTTCTTTTTATTTGAATATGTCTCTTATCTCTTCACTCAATTCTCAATTTAAGCTGTTAACACTGCTTAAGCGAGGTTTTATTTTCTTGTACACAGCAAATAGCTATGATTTGTTTGCACCCTAGTCTACAATCTGTCAACTACATCCCTAACCACCCTTTTCTCCCATCAGTATGTCCTACTTCACCTCTACTTCTTCCTTAACCCCAATAAGTTGAAGCCCAGGCTGGGCGCGGTGGCTCAAGCCTGTAATCCCAGCACTTTGGGAGGCCAAGACAGGCGGATCATGAGGTCAGGAGATCGAGACCATCCTGGCTAACACGGTGAAACCCCGTCTCTACTAAAAGTTACAAAAAACTAGCCGGGCGAGGTGGCGGGCACCTGTAGTCCCAGCTACTCGGGAGGCTGAGACAGGAGAATGGCGTAAACCCAGGAGGCAGAGCTTGCAGTGAGCTGAGATCCGGCCACTGCGCTCCAGCCTGGGCGACAGAGCAAGACTCCATCTCAAAACATAAAAATAAAAAATAAAAAAAATAAAAAGTTGAAGCCCATAGACTACCTTCACTTCTCCTCTCTCCTCGCCAACTTCATTCTGTGCACCAGTTATAACCTTGGGATGCTTCTACTTTCCACTGTTACCACAATCACCAGCTCCTCAGTTTTCCGAATTTGGGTAGTACATTTTAGAAATGTCTTATCCTTCCTGTCTCAAGAGACTTGCTTTATGGATCACATTTTGAGATACTATATTCTTATTCAGCTAGATGTATAGATGAAAACAGGAAGGAGGGAGGAAAGGAGGAACGGAGGGAGGGAGGGAGGGAGGAAAGGAGGAGGGGAGGGAGAGAGGAAGGAAGGGAGGAAGAGAGGAGGGAAGGAGGGAGGGAGGAAGGGAGGGAATTGGGGAAGGGAGGAGGGAAGGACAAGTATTGCTGCTCACCACTGTGGCCTTGTTGCCTCTTTATTTTCTCCATCCGAAGGTTTCTGCTGTGGTTCATTTATTGCTCAGAGTATTTTCTCAAGAAATTTTTTTAAAGGGACCATGCCAGGAGTTCAATGTCACAGGGAGCTATGATCGCACCACTGCACTCCAGCCTAGGTGTCTGAGCAACTCTCTAAAACATAACAACAAAACAAAATAAAATAAAAGGGGTATATGGCTGATATACTCTGAATTTTTATTTATCCTCACATATCTCTCTGTCACTCTGACAGGTCAATTATCTTATTTGAGAATACTTTGGGTTCCAATTCTTTAATTGATGCTATTTCAGTATCAGCCAGCTTTCAGTAAATTAAAAAATAACAGAGGATTCCATTGCCCAATGCTTTGTTCCTTTATTCCTTTGTTGGTTGTTTGTTATTTCTACCTAGAGGCCTATAATATTATCTTCATTATTAAAGTTCCAGGATTCCCTCAGGACATATCTGGTGTGTATCTCTTATCACCAGTAAAGCCTGCAATTTGGAAAGCTCTTATACTCTACAGTCTCAAAACTGTATTTACTTTAGATAACTTGTTTTCTAGTATTTGTTTAGTGATTGCCTATCTTCCATCTGCTCTTTTTTTTTCCTTAAGAATCTCCAATTATGTTTATGGTAGGGATCCTCAAATCTTGCATTCAAGTTGCCTACATTTTCATTTGTGCTTTGAGCTATTCCTTGAACCTGATCATCCAGTTTACCAATTCAGATGTCAATAATGACCACCCTTATCTTAAATGTATCTACTGAGTTATCTGAGAAATCATGGCATTAAAGTCAAAGAAGTCTTTTATCCGCTGCCTTAAGTGCAGTTACTTTTTTTTTCAATTCAGCCATTCTTCTTCTACTCTTCTAACAATTCTCTTCCACTGGGTTTGTGCTCTAATTTTTGGCTGATATTCTCATCTCTCATCTCTGGTACCCTCATATTTGTGGTTATTTATCTCTGTTGTTACAGGGACCTCAGGTGTGTTGTGGAGAATTCTGAATGGTTGGACTCCCATGGATGCTGGAAGGAGAAGCAGCAGCTGACCTCAGCATCCCAGATCTGAGTGTGGAAACCTCAGGCTCACATCCCCCTCCCCGGCTCTCCATATAGACAGAAAAATAACCAAATTTAGGTCACTATGTCCCTAAAAATGATACTGTTCATCCTTTTCCCCAATATTTGTCTTTAATTAATGAATAAATGAACTATTTGAGCTTCATTTTTGGAAACAAGATATACTGAGTGTGATGGTTAATACAGAGTGTCAACTTGATTGGATTGAAGGATACAAAGGATTGATCCTGGGTGTGTCTCTGAGGGTGTTGCCAAAGGAGATTAACATTTCAGTCAGTGGGCTGAGAAAGGCAGACCTACCCTTAATCTGGGTGGGCACAATCTATTCAGCTCCCAGCGTGCCTAGAAAACAAGCAGGCAGAAAAATAAAAAGAGAGACTGGCCTAGCCTCCCAGCCTACATCTTTCTCCTATGCTGGATGCTTCCTGTCCTGAAACACTGGACTCCAAGTTCTTCAGTTTTGGAACTCGGACTTGGCTCTCCTTGCCCCTCAGCCTGCAGATAGCCTATTATGGGACTTTGTGATTGTGTGAGTTAATACTTAATAAACTCGCCTTTATGTATACAAAATATATATATATGTATACAAAATACATATATGGTATATATATTCTATATATAGTATATATGTATATATACTACATTTATATATAATATATATACTGTACTTATATATATTATATATACTCTATATATAATATATTAGCCTCAAATCTGCTAAGATTGCCCTGAGTGAGAGTCTCATCTGTCGAGAAAGAGCTGAAACTGTGAAAAAACAGACACAAGAATTGCTTGAGTTTTCTAATTTATATAAACAGAAATCTGGAGAACAGGTGTGGGAATGAATATTAGAAGTGTGGGATAGTGGTGGAAGGAACATGGAGTTGAGTAAGCCTGAATTTATTGATTTGGGCCCACCAAGTAGGGACTCTGCATTTAATGTTGCAGCTCAGGGAGTTAAAAAAGGTTCTAATAGTTTATTTGCTTGATTGGCTGAAATATGGATTAAAAGACGGCCCACTGTGAATGAGCTGGAAATGCCTGATCTTCCTTAATGCAGAGAAAGGGATCCAAAGGCTTAGGGAAATTGTCATGGTGGAATGAATTAGTCATTTTAGACCTATTCATCCCAGCTGGGAAGGTCCAGAAATATACCCCTGACCAATGTCTTGCGAAACAGATTCGTGAGGGCAGCACCCGCATCTTTGAAGAGCCTTGTAATTGCTCTTGTCTGTATGTCAGATCTAACAGTGAGAACTGCAGACACTCAACTACAAAATTAAAATACAATGGGAGTAACTGGATCGCGAGATGGCAGGGGCCAAGTGGTGGCACTCAACTATCAAAGGCAAGGTGGGTATAGCTACTGTAATAGACAGCAGAGGCAAAGCAGCAATCAGAATAGTCTGACTCATGTCGAGCTCTGGCATTGGCTAATTAATCATGGTGTTCCTAGAAGTGAAATTGATAGGAAGCCTACTGTATTCTTAATTTATATAAGCAGAAAACTTCTAGGTCGAATGGACAAAAGACTAATTTGAATTACAAATACAGAGAATCACAGCCCTGCAATCAATTTCCAGACTTGAGCCAGTTTACGGTTTACTTCCCCTTGAGGAAGGACCCCACCACATTACCGGCACTTTATGCAGTGATTCTCCCATCCTTTCCCAAGGAGATGCCATGGTCATGGAATTCCCTGGTCTTACCATGTTCCCCATTATCCTGAAGCAGCTGGATTGATAGAATGGTGGATTAGCCTTTCAAAGTCACAATTCCAAAGCCAACTAGGTGACAATACTTCGCAGGGCGGGGGCAAAGTTCTCCAGAAGGCTGTGTATGCTGAGAATCAGCATCTAATATATGGTACTGTTTCTCTCATAGCCAGGATTCACAGGTCCAGGAATCAAGGGGTAGAAGTGGAAGTGGCACCACTCACCATCGCCCTTAGTAATCAGCTAGCAAATTTTTTGCTTCCTGTTCCCACCACATTACATTGTGCTGGCCTAGAGGTCTTAGTTGCCACCAGGAGACACAACAACAATTCCACTAAACTGGAAGACTGCCATCTGACACTTTGGGCTTCTCCTACCTTTAAGTCAACACGCTAAGAAGGGAGTTACAGTGTTGCTTGGGGTGACTGACCTGGACTTTCAAGACGAAATCAGTCTACTACTTCACAAAGGAGGTAAGGAAGAGTTTGCATGGAATATAGGCGATCCATTAGGGTGTCTCTTATTATTACCATGCCCTGTGATTAACGTCAATAGGAAGCTACAACAGCCCAATCCAGGCAGGACTACAAACGACCCAGACCCTTCAGAAATGAAGATTTGGGTCACTCCACCAGGAAAAAAACCACGACCTGCTGAGATGCTTGCTGAAGGCAAAGGGAATACAGAATGAGTAGTATAACAAGGTAGTCATCAGTACCAGCTACGACCACATGACCAATTGCAGAAATGACTGTAATTGTCATGAGTATTTCCTCCTTTTGTTAAAAACATGTTTTTGCATGTATACACTTGTACTAAGAAAATATCTTCGTTTTATTTCCTTTCTCCTTTATCTTGTGACATAAGATTTATTGACTTCACATCAGCATTTAAGTACTGTTAACTTTATGTATTTGGGTTGGGGATTGGTGCGTTTCTGGTTGTATGAAGGATAGTTGTGTTATGTTAGGTGTCATTATGACCTTATTGTCTTTATTTGAAGATTATGCATGATCTCAGCAGATGTGTATAGGCTCAAGTTGACAAGGGGTGGACTGTGATGGTTAATACTGAGTGTCAACTTGTTTGGATTGAAGGATACAAAGGATTGACCCTGGGTGTGTCTCTGAAGGTGTTGCCAAAGGAGATTAACATTTGAGTCAGTGGGCTGGGAAAGGCAGACCCACCTTTAATCTGGGTGAGCACAATCTAATCAGCTGCCAGCACAGCTAGAATATAAGCAGGCAGAAAAATGTAAAAAGGGAGACTGGCCTAGCCTCCCAGCCTATATCTTTCTCCCATGCTGGATGCTTCCTGCCCGTGAACACAGGACTCCCAGTTCCTCAGTTTTGGAACTTAGACTGGCTCTCCTTGCTCCTCAGCCTGCAGACGGCTTATTGTGGGACCTTGCGATTGTGTGAGTTAATACTTATTAAACTCCCTTTATATATATATATATGTGTGTGTGTGTGTGTGTGTGTATCTATTCCATTAGTTCTGTCCCTCTAAAGAACGCTAATACACCAAGATTCCATTTTACTCTGTTCTACTACAAGGCTTTGAGAAAATGGTAAGTGGTGTTAACTTATAGGGGATCACAGACACTGGCGAAAACCTAAACAAAGCTAGACATACTTTCTCTAGAAGGAAAAAGCCCTTACATATACACAGAGGGTGGCCAGGTTTCTGGAAGTCCATAAACTTCAGATTAACAGACTACCAAGGAGAGACTGTCATTTCTCTGTTTTTCAGATTAAGATTATCAGGACCATTGAAACTGTTCTTATTCCTTGGTCTCATTGAACACTTGCTGTTCTGGTGCCAGAAACAGTCTTTTCTATAATTTATTTACTTTTTGAGACAGAGTCTTGCTCTGTCACCCAGGCTGGAGTACAGTGGCATGATCTTGGCTCACTGTAACCTCCACCTCTGAGATTCAAGCAATTCTCCTGCCTCAGCCTCCCGACTAGCTGGGACTACAGGCGTGTACCACCATGTCTGGCTAATTATTTGTATTTTTTTAGTAGAGGCAGGGTTTCGCCATGTTGGCCAGGGTAGTCTAGAGCTTCTGACCTGAAGTGATCCACCCACCTTGGCCTCCCAAAGTGCTGGGGATATAGGCATGAGCCACCGCGCCTGGCCCCCAGAAGCAGTCTTAATGTTCATTTTGAACAGAATCCTCCCCTTGGCTGGATGAAAGGATTATAAGCTATGGCAACCTAAGAGCTGGCATTCCCAAGCTAGAACTTTGGCCACCCACCTCCTTTTGCATAAGTCTAGAGACGAGAGAGAGCGCGCTATAAAACCAAAGGCCTTCTAAAGCAAAAGACACCTTTGGTAAATAGCTAAAAAGATTTCTACAGCTTCGAATATTAGGCACTTTAAAAAGTTTATTAATTGGACCCCTAGGCATCTTACATTATCATTTAAGATGTAGGTCCTAAAAGAGCAATGCACCAGCTTAATCCTTCCTGAAAACTGTTATCCCATGAAGACTCTCCTTTGATGAGCTCATTCAATCACATGACTTCAAACACTCCTCACATGATAATAGCTCCAATTTCAATAACTCTAGTTCATTTCCTCTCTCCTCAACCCAGACCCATGTGCATAAACATTTGGATATGTCCACTTAAAAAGTTTCACTTCAATCCTAACTTGTCCCCATGTTGTCCTTATCATCTTCCCCCTATTCCATTTTACTCTCCCTCCACAAAGCTTTCCCCTTCTGGTTTCCATTCCTGGGAATGGCACTATTATTCTCTCAGCTGCCCAAGTTAAAAACCCACAAGTCACCTCAACTCCTACCTCTCTCCCAGATAGATAGATAGATAGATAGATAGATAGATAGATACATACATACATACATACATACATACATACATACATAATAGGTAGATACAGATGGATAGATAACAGAGAGAGAGAATCTATAGATACAGGTATTCAATCAGTTACCAAGTGCTGTCCTTTCTTTACCCTATGCAAATATGTTCCCTCTTCCCATTCCCACAGCCTCAACCTTAGTTCAGGCCACTACCATCTCTTCATTTAACCACAGCAGTCTCAAGTGGGTCCTCCATCTCCTGATTAACCTGCCTCTGGTCCATTCCCCACAGCCAGAGTGATCTTTTAGTTTTTCTTTTGTTTTGTTTTTGGTTTTGTTTTCGAGATGGAATTTTGCTCTCTTGCCCAGGCTGGAGTGCAGTGGCACAATCTCCACTCACTGCAACCTTTACCTCCTGGGTTCAAGTGACTCTCCTCCCTCAGCCTCCCAAGTAGCTGAGATTACAGGTGCACACCAGAACACCTGGCAAATTTTTGTATTTTTAGTAGAGATGTGGTTTCACCTTGTTGGCCAGGCTGGGTCTCGGACTCCTGGCCTCAAGTGATCTGCCCACCTTGGCCACCCAACATTCTGGGATTACAGGCGTGAGCCACTGTGCCCAGCCCAGAATGATATTTTGAAAACACGTTTGATTTTGTTGACTCCTTGCTTAGAAGCGTGTCTTCAGAATAAAGACGACATCCTTTCCCATAATTTGTGAGCACTGAATGCTGTTTCCTGCTGTATCCTAGACTCCTCTTTGACCAGTCCTCCACCTGAATCCTGGACCTAGCCAGACTGAGCTACTTGCAATTCCCTGAATATGCTGGACTCTGACTCTGAAGCCTCTAGGCCTTTCCATGCACTCTTCCCTCTGCTGAATGCCATCTCACTTCTTCTGCACTTGCCTGAATCCCATTCTCCTTTCTAGACTCAACTTAGCCATTATCAATTACAGGATGTATAGGATGTGTTGACTTCACAGTCTCTAAAACTCTCTGTGCGTTCCTCTATCATCAAACTGTAGCCACGTATCCCCACTGTTTCAGGCTTCTGAAATTCTAAAGTTGTCCTTTTCTTTTCTTTTTTGAAACAGGGTCTCACTCTGTCACCTGGGCTAGAGAGCAGTGACACAATCACAGTTCACTGTCCTTTTATTAGCCAATAAGAATAGTCGAAGTTTTGGCAGGTGCAGTGGCTCATGCCTGTACTTCCAGCACTTTGGGAGGCCAAGGCAGGGGTGGATCGCTTGAGTCCAAGAATTGGAGACCAGCCTGGGCAACATGGTATGGCAAAACCTCTTCTCTACAGAGAAAAAACACACACACACACTAAATTAGCCAAGCATAGTGGCCCATACCTATAATCCCAGCTACTAGGGAAACTGAGGTGAGAGGATCACTTGAGCCCAGAAGGTCAAGTCTGCAGTCAGCCAAGATCACACCACTGCACTCCAGCCTGAGCAACAGAGCGATCTTAGCTACTTTGGAGGCTGAATCAGAAGAACTGCTTAAACCCAGGAGGCGGAGGCTGCAGTGAGCCAAGATCATGTCACTGCACTCCAGCCTGGACAACACTAAGACTCCGTCTCAAAAAAATAAATAAATAAAGAGCACACATTCTTCTCTACAGTCTAATAAGCATTAGTTTCACATGGTGAAACTCCCATCTCTACTTAAAATACAAGAATTAGCCAGGTGGTGCACATCTGTGGTCCCAGCTACTCCAGAGGCTTGTGTGGGGGCATATGCCTATAATCCTAGCTCCTTGGGAGGCTGAGGCATGAGAATTGCTTGAAATCTGGAGGCACAGGTTGCAGTGAGCCAAGGTTGCGCTACTGCACTCCAGCCTGGGTGACAGAACAAGATGCTGGCTCAAAAAACAAAAAAAGAGGCTGGGCGCAGTGGCTCAAGCCTGTAATCCCAGCACTTTGGGAGGCCGAGACGGGCGGATCACGAGGTCAGGAGATCGAGACCATCCTGGCGAACACGGTGAAACCCCGTCTCTACTAAAAAATACAAAAAAACTAGCCGGGCGAGGTGGCAGGCGCCTGTAGTCCCAGCTACTCGGGAGGCCGAGGCAGGAGAATGGCGTAAACCCGGGAGGCAGAGCTTGCAGTGAGCTGAGATCCGGCCACTGCACTCCAGCCTGGGCGACAGAGCAAGACTCCGTCTCAAAAAAAAAAAAAAAAAGAAACAAAATTGAGACGATTGAGTAGAAAATGTTTGCAAAATGTAGATTAGTAGCCAGAATATATGAATAATTGGTTCTTACAAATCAACAAGTAAAAAGACAACAGAAATCTTATACAAAAATGCTTAAATGACAATAGAGCAAAAATATCTAAATGGCTAATAGACACATGAAAATTGCAACCATACTATTCATTAGGAAAATACAAATCAATATTATATTAGACCTACTAGATTGGCAAAATCCAAGAAGTCTAACAGTCCCAAATATTGGTAAAGATATGGTGCTATAGAAACTCATATACACTACTGGCAAGTAAACTGGTATCTTTCTGGAAAACAATTTGGCATTATCAGGTAAAATAAAACGTAATTGTACTGTATGATTTAGAAATTCCACTTCTAGGTATTGACTAGAGTACCAATAGACATGTACAGAGATGTTTATAGTGACATTATTCATAATAGGGAAAACTGGAAACAACCTAAAATTCAATGATCAAAGTATGAATAAATGAATAGTGGAAGATATCAGTGAAAATGAGTGAACAACTCATCAACATGGAGAAGTTGCACAAAAATATTAAGCAGAAAACTCAATGTGAGACATTTATAAAAATCTTTCGATAACCTATGAAAAAAATCCCAATGTGCCATCACCAAGGGCAAGTGAAAAATTGTTGGCTCCAGTAAGGCAGAACTAAAGGAAGTTCTAACACGGGAAAATTGCAGCACACTGGACTGTTGAGAAATGTAAAGGATCTGAGATTTTACTCCACCTGCAACCTAACAAATTAGTCTGCCACAGTTTCACTGTTGGCAGGAAAAAAATAAGGCTTTTGGGTCAGAGACAAGGAACTTTATTACTCACAGTATTAATACAACAATTAGCATAAGCAACAGTATATTTTCTCAGTTTCCCCTTGCCTCAAGTCTTATGGGGGCAACATGGATGGGCCCAGATGGATCTGACCTCCTTGGCCTCCCTCAGTACAGGGATTACAACACGCCCAGCCTCAATTTTCTTTATAATGCCTTTTGATGAACAAAACTCTTTACTGTAACTGAATTTATCAGTCTTTTAGGGTCTGTGATTCTTTTCTATTTTATAGATACACTTTCCCATTCTATTGTCATAAAAATATTCTCCTATATTTTTTCCAAATTTAAAATTCAACCTTTTTATTTACAACTTAATCCATTTTAGTGGACTTCTGTATATGGTGTGAGGTAAGAATCTAATTTCACTGTTTCCTTTTGTGTATAATCACTTATACAGTACTATTCCATTTGTTCTGCAGTTCCATTTCATCATGTACACATTTCTATATATGTACATGTTTCTTTATGGACTTTCCATTCTGTTTCAGTTTATTTATCTTTGGGTCAATATAAAACTGTCTTAATTACTATTGTTTAATAACAAGCATTTGGCATCTGAGTAGTTCAAGCTCTCTCATGCTCCTCCTATTTTCTAGGAGTGTCTAGGCTGTTCTTGGTCATTTGTTCAGGTTTTATGAAAAACACTTTTGGGTTTTTGACTGGAATTTTACTGTAAGTATAGGAACAATTGGTATCTTTATAATAGTGAGTCTTCCTAGTCAAACACGAAATAATTTTCCATTTACTTAGGTATTTAAAATGTCTTTTAGGCTGTGTGTGGTGGCTCATGCCTGTAATCTCAGCACTTTGGGAGGCCGAGGTGGCAGGATTGCTTGAGCTCTGGCGCTCAAGACCAGCCTGAGCAACATGGTGAGACCCCCATCTCTACTAAAAATATGAAAAATTATCTGGTTGTGGTGGTGCACACCTGTGGTCCCAGCAACTCAAGAGGCTGAAGTGGGAGGATGGCCTAAGCTCGTGGGGTGGAAGTTGCAGTGAGCCAAGTTCACACCACTGCACTCCAGCCTGGGTGACAGAACAAGACCTTGTCTCAAAAAAAAAAAAAAAAAAAAAAGTATTTTAATCAAATTGCATGTTAGTCCTGTACTCGTTATATTTACTCCATGATGCCTTATTTATCATTTTTAGTGGTATTATTAAAATATGTTTTCCTGCTTTGGGGAAATATATATTATATAGAAATATAAATGATTTCTGAATATTATTATTACAGACAACAGTTTCCTAAGCCCTCTTATCATAAGTCAGTGCTTTTTTAAATGTTTTCCTGGTAAATAATATCATCTGTTAATGACGACAATTTTGTGCATACTTTCCTATCCTTTTCCCTTTCATTTTTTTTTCTTTTCTTATTTTGCTGGCTAGGACTTCCAGTGAAAATGTTGAATAGGAGTGGTAATAGGTGGCAATTTTCTCGTTTCTGATTTTTACAGGAAATGCTTTCAGTATTTCTACTTGCAGAATATTTGCCAGAGTTTTTTGTATACAGATCATACTGGGTTAAGAAAGTTCCTTCTCTTCCTAGTTTGCCAAGTGTATTCAATTTCAACAAATGTGTGTCCACATCTGTTGAGGTGATAATGTGCTATTTTTCTTCCCTTTAACCTATTAGAATGATAAATGGAATTTATGGATTTTTCTATTAAACCATGGTTACATTCCTGGGATAAACTCAACTTGGTCATAGTATATCATCTGTTTTATATATACTGCTAGATTTAGCTTGTTGAAGTTTTATTCTTTTTTTCCTCTATGTGAATGTGATTGGCCTGTCAGTTTCCTTTCTTATATAACCCTTATCTGGTTTTGTTATCAAGGTTTTGTCTAACACAATTATTTAGGGGAAAGAATTACAAGAATCACTTCTTCTTGGGCATACAGTTCAACTATACTGGAATCATCTGAATGAGTCCTGGCCACTGGAATTCGAAGTCACTTATGCTACTTCCAGGACTGGCTCAAAAATCTCTCATGCACGATCTTCCTCTTTTTTCCGTATCCATGCTGACAGAGGTTACAAGCTGAATGTGATGGTGGCACAAAACAGAGGGATCCTGAGTCTCTGAATGACTAAATGGAATAGAACACTTTCTATGCCCTGGACAAAGCACATTATATTATAAAATGCATAAGCAATAAATTTTTAGTGTGTCACTAATAAAGAACTTGGTACACCAGTTGAACCTCTGCACATGAGAATAACACAGACTGTAAGATCATGGCCCAGTTCACATGAATTTAAAATAATAAAATGTATACCCAAGAAACCCTCTATCCAACTTCAGAACTGGAACACTGCCAGTCCCTTTATGGTGTTTACCTGGGTGCCTGGTTCTCCTCTAGCCTTTCTCCCAGTCATCCTTACCTCCTCTCATCCCACTGGTTAGCGCTAACCTGAATTTTTTGTTTATCATTATGTTGCCTTTTTGTTTGTTTGCTTTGTTTTGGTTTTCTCTTACACTAAAAGACCTTTTAAATGTTTTTTAGAACAGTTTTAGCTTTACAGGAAAACTGATAAGGAGGTACAGAGAGTTTTGTTGTAGACACAGGTTAAAAAAAAAAAGTACAGTTTGCACAAACCTCTCCCTGACTGCACAAACACAAGCACAGTTCCCCCCAGTTATTTGCATCTTGCATTAGTGTGGTGCATCTGTTACAATTGATGAACCAATATTGATATATTATTACTAACTAAAGTTCACAGTTTATATTAGCGTTCACTCTCTGTTCAGTAATTTTCAAAATGTCATTTCCTTTTTTTTGTTTTTGAAACGGAGTCTTGCTCTTGTTGCCCAGGCTGGAGTGCAATGGCATGATCTCAGCTCACTGCCATCTCTGCCTCTCAAGCTCAAGCTATTCTCCTGCCTCAACCTCCCGAGCACATGGGATTACAGGCACATGCCACCATGCCCAGCTAATTTTTTTATTTTTAGTGGAGATGGGGTTTCATCATGTTGGCCAGGCTGGTCCCAAACTCCTAACATCAGGTGACCTGCCTGTTTCGGCCTCCAAAAGTGGTGGGATTACAGGAGTGAGCCATCACGCCCAGCCTAAAATGTCATTATTTCTTCCTTGACATATGAATTGTTTAGAAGCATGTTTTAAATTTTGTAAATGTATGGGGACTTTTAAATTTTATTTTTGTTATCAATTTATAACCTAAACACTTTATAGTCAGAGAAGATTAGCTATATCATATTGATTCTTTGAACTTTATAGGGACTTACTTTTGGTCTAATATGTAATTATGTTGGTAAACATCCCATGATTGCTTGAGAAAGAATATGCATTCCCTGATTGTTAGTTTCAGAGTTCTATATTAGTCTGTGATATCAAACTCACTGCTATTTTTCAAATCTCTTTGCCTTTTTGGTCTCCTTGATGTGGTGGTATGCGCCTGTAATCCCATCTACTCGGGAGGTTGAGGCAGGAGAACTGCTTGAGCTTGAGAGGCAGAGATGGCAGTGAGCTGAGATCATGGCATTGCACTCCAGCCTGGGCAACAAGAGCAAGACTCCGTCTCAGAAAGTGTAAACCCTTTATCATTCTTTTTTTTTTTTTTTTTTTTTTGAGACATAGTTTCGCTCTGTCGCCCAGGCTGGAGTGCAGTGGTGCGATCTCCGCTCACTGCAAGCTCCGCCACCTCCCGGGTTCACGCCATTCCCCTGCCTCAGTCTCTCTAGAAGCTGGGACTACCGGTGCCCGCCACCACGCCTGGCTAATTTTTTTGTATTTTTAGTAGAGACGGGGTTTCACCGTGTTCACCAGGATGGTCTCGATCTCCTGACCTCGTGATCCGCCTGCCTCGGCCTCCCAAAGTGCTGGGATTACAGGCATGAGCCACCGCGCCCTGCGCCCTTTATCATTCTTTAGTGTCTGTATTAGTCTGTTCTCGCATTGCTATAAAGAATTACCTGAGACTGGGTAAAGCAAAGAAGCTTAATTGGCTCACGGTTCCACAGGCTGTACAGGAAGCATGGCTGGGGCGGCCTGAGGAAGCTTGAAATCATGGCACAAGGCAAAGAGGAAGGAGGCATGTCCACATGGTTGGAGCAGGAGGAAGAGAGCGAAGAGGAAGTGCTACACACGTTTAAACAACCAGATCTCGTTAGGAACTCACCATCATGAGAACAGCAAGGAGGAAGTCTGCCCCCATGATCCAATCACCTCTCACCAGGCCCCTCTTCCAATATTAGGGATTAAAATTCAACATGAGATTTGAGTGGGGACAGAAATCCAAACCATACCAGTGTCCACGTCTATTCCTAATCATGCTTTTAATTTTGCACTCAGCGTATTAATTTCTGAGAGTTACTATAACAGTGCCACCAACTGGGTATCTTAAAACAAATGCATTCTCTCACAGTTCTTGAGGCTAGATGTCTAAAATAAAGGTGTGGGCTGGACCATGCTCCCTCTGAAGGCTTGAAAGAAGAATCCTTCCTGCCTCTTCTAGCCTCTGGTAGTTGCTAGCAACCCCTGCATTCCTTTACTTGTTGACTCATCACTCCAACCTCTGCCTCTGTCTTCATATGGCATCCTCCCTATGTCTCTGTGTTCAGATTTTCCTGTTCTTACAAGGACACAAGGGATATTGGGTTTAGCGTCCACCCTAATCCAGTATGACCTTGTCTTAACTTGATTACATCTGCAAAGTTCCTAATTCCAAATAGGATCATATTCACAGGTTTCAGTTGAACACTAATTTTGTTGGGGGGGGACACTACTCAATCCAGTACAAACAGCTATTAATGCAGCTGATGCAGAATTTTCTGTTCCTTAATTCAGTTAAATTTGGGTTATCACACAACCAGAAAAAATAAGGTACACGTATACACTGAAAGGCAAGGAGGGCAGAATTTATTAAGCAAAAGGAAAGCTCTCCACAAAAGGAGGGGTCCTTCATGCAGGTTTTCCACCTCACAAATTGAATGCCAGGCCACCACACACGAGCTGAAGGGGCATGGCTTCTCCCCTGCATAAGGCGCAAACTCCGTGTGGCTCCACCCCATGTATGGGCACTTGGTCTAAGCTACATTGATTTATCTCCCTTACTGCACATGTGTTGAGAAATGGAATTTTTCACAGTGGGCATGTTCAGGCAAGCCATCTGTGCACAATGACCTGGGCAAGTCGGAGGTTCTTCAGGGACCCTTCCCTATTTGCCTAGGCATGTGCCCGTCTCCCTTTTCTTTCATAGCTATCTGTTTTATAGATTGGTCTAATATATGTTTTACCAATACTACAAGAAAATGGCTTACATGATTATGGAGGCTAAGAGGTCCCATGATCTGTCATCTATAAGCTGGAGACCCAGGAAGGCCTGTGGTATAATTCAGTCTGAGTCCAAAGGCGTGAGAACCAGGGGAGTCAGTGATGTAAATTCATCTGAGGACAGGAGAAGATGAGATGTCACAGCTCAAACAATGAGGCAGGAAAAAAAAGGGGGGGTGAATTCTTCCTTCCTCAGCCTTTTATTTACACCCTCAACAAATTGGATGATGTCCACCCACCTTGGGGATGGCCATCTCCTTTACTGAATCCCCCAATTCAAATTTGAATCTCCTCTGTAAACACACTCAAGACACTCCCGAATAATGTTTAAACAGATATCTGGGACCCTGTGGCCTATTCAAGTTGACATATAAAATTAACCATCGCAAGTTTACCCTTGTCAACTTGGCACCCATACGCATCTCCTTAAACCATACTTAACTGCCACATAAAGACAACAGCAAGGTCATAATTCCATCTAACACGATTAACAATTGAGCATTCTACCAGAAACACACTAACCCATTTCCCAGAAGAGGAGGTAAAGTCTTCATGTGATGTTTACTCTCTCCTTGATATCCCATAACTTAAATACCATGATGTAAAATTAATCAAGGTTGAACATTGGAGCCAGTTTAAAAAATTAACTATATTTAAACAATGCATCTATAACAAATCTATAATACATCACTATAATAAAATCAATGCATTTTATGTTACAGAATAAGGAAATGAGAAGAAAGCAAGCTACACACACACAAAATGGAGTCATAGCAAAATATGGAGGACATACTTATGACAATCACAGTCTATGTTTCTGTAACTGGTCATATGATCAAAGTCAGTATTTCTTCCACCACTTATTCTGTATTTGCTTTGCCTTCAGCAAGCACTTCATCTGGTCATGGTACTTACCTGGTGGTGACCCAAACCTTTATTCCTGAAAGGTCTAGGTCATTAGTGGTCCTGTCTGAATTAAGTTGTAGTTTTCCACTGACCTTAATCACAGGGCATGGTAACACTAAGAGAAGCCCTAAGGAATCTCACATATTCCCAACATACTTTTCCTTACCACCATTTGGGGGTAGTCCAGTTTCTACTTGGTAGTCGGGAACAATCACCCAGCCAGCACTGTAACTCATTTGTCTATTGAGTTAGAGGCATGAGAAGCCCAAAGTGGCTGAGGAGCAGTCTTAAACTTCCAGTTCAATTAAATCATGATTGTACCTCTCAATGGAAAACATGCCACCCTATGTAAGACCTCTAGGCCAGCAGAGCATAAGTCATGACAACAGGAAGCAAACATTTTGCTAGTGGGTCACTAGGGCTAATAGCGAACAGTGTCCCTCCTATTTTGACCCCTTGATTCCTGAACCTGTGAATCCCAGTCATAAGAGAAATGCACCATATACTGGATGCTGACTCAGAGAGTAGACAGCCTTCCACAGAACCTTGTCCCAGCCCTACAAGGCACTGCTGTATAGCTGGTGCTATTACTGTCTTCAAAATACCATTCCACTGCTCTATGTAGCCAGTTGATTCAGGATAGTAAGGAACATTGTAAGAAAATTCCATGAGTATGGGCCCACTGCCACACTTTTGCTGTGAACTGAGTTCCTTGTAATGCTGTGTGGAATACCATGGTCATAGATGAGAGATTCTCTAAGTCCATGGATGGTAGTTTTAGTAGAAGCACTGCGCGAAGGGAAAGTGAATCTGTATCCAGAGTAAGATCTATTTCAGTAAGGACAAAACACTATCCCTTCAACGATGGAGGTGGATCAATGTAATTAACCTGCCACTAGGCAGCTGACTGCTGACTCTGGGAAATGGTGTCATATCAGGGGCTCAGTGTTGGTCTCTGCTGCTGGCAGACTGGGCACTCAGAGATAGCCTTGGCCAGGTCAGCTTTGGTGAGTAGAAGTCCACGTTGCTGAGCCCATGCATAATCTCTATTCTTGTTACCATGGCTACTGTGTTCATGAAACAATTGGGTGATGACAGGGGTGGCTGGAGAAAGAGGCCTACTAGTATCCACAGAACAGGTTATCTTGTCTACTTTATTAAAATCCTTCTTTGCTAACCCTTTGGTGAGCATTCACATGGGGCACAAACATCTTCGCCCTTTTTGCCCATTCAGTGTCTATCCACATACTTCATCTCCAAATTTCTTTGTCACCAATTTTCCAGTTATGTTGAACTCCCTGACCATCCTGCCAAACCACTGGCCATAGCCTACGAATTGGCATATAATTGAATATCTGGCCATTTTTCCTTCTAAGCAAAGTCAACAAGGGGGACTGCTCAAAGTTCTTTCCACTGGGAGGATTTCCCTTCACCACTGTCCTTCAAGGTAGCCCAGAGGTGAGCTGAGTGCTGCAGCTGTCCACTTTTGGGTGGTACCTGCATATCATATAGAAGCCTCTGTAAACCAGGCCTAAGTCTTCTCTTTCTCTGTCAGCTGGTCGTAGGAATGTCCCCATGAAGCCACAGATGCAGGCTGGAAGAGAGAAGGCAGGTAGCAGAAGCGGGGACTATGGAAATTTGGCGTACTTCTTCATGTAACTTCCTTGTGCCTTCAGGGCCTGCTCAGGCCCAATCACGTGTATACCATTTCCATCTGACGGCGGAGTGTTGCTGGGCATATCCAACTCTGTGCGCTGGTGGCTCAGATAACATCCAGTTCATGACAGGCAGCTCAGGTTGCATGGTAACTTGGTGGCTCAAGAAGTATCCATCTCTACTAAGGCCTAGTAGCAGGCCAAGAGCTGTTTCTCAGAAAGAGACTAGCTATTTGTTGGTAATGGCAGGACTTTGCTCTAAAATCCTAAACCAAGATTCACCTACAGGGACCTGCCAGACGCTTCAAACAGCATCCCTATCTGCCACTGCCACTTAAACACCACTGGATCTGCTGGCTCATAAGACCCAAGTGGCGGAGCAGCTTTAACAGCAGCCTGGACCCGTTACAGAGACTTTTCTTGTTCTGGGCCCTACTCAAAACTAGTAGCTTTTTGAGACAATTGGTAAATGGGCTGAAGTAACATAATGAAATTGGAAAATGTTGCCTCCAAAACCCAAAGAGGCCCACTAAGTATTGTGCCTCTTTCTGGGTTGTAAGAGCAGCAAGATGCAAGTACTTATCCTTCACCTTAGAAGAAATATCCCAACATGCCCCATGTCGCTGTATCCCTACCAATTTCACTACGGTAGAAGGTCCTTGAAATGCAGTCATATTTATTTCCTACCCTCTGATGCAAATGTCTTTCCACTAAGTCTAGTGTAGTTTCTACTTCTTGCTCACTAGGTCAAATCAGCATGTCATCAATATAATGAATTAGTGTAATATTTTGTGGAAGGGAAAGGTAATCAAGAGCTCCATGAACTGAATTATGACATAGAGTTGGAGAACTGATACACACCGGATATACAACAATGAAGGTGTGTCGGGGGCCCTGCCATCTGAAAGCAAACTGCCTTTATGGACTGGTATGAAAAAAAAGACATTTGCCAGATAAATTCCATTGCCTTACCAAATAATGGTGAAATAAATATTTCATACATAACTTTTATATTTAAAATGCAAATTATAAATATAATACACATATTTACCTGTACTTTTGCAAATAATTATATAGGCCTGACTGGAAGGGAATGTTCCACCTTCCTGCCTTTTTTTAATGACAAATTTCTGATAAAATTCCTTGTTACCTAATGAATGACTTCAGTTTCAAGATATGCTAAATGCATTCAGTTTCCAGTAGCTCTGGGCACACACTGTATGCTAGGACTTGGTGAACTTGAGGACTGAAAGAGTTTCTTGGCCTGCTTGTCTGGAAAGTGCAGTGGTTCCTTGCAGACCTTTTGTCTTCATTATTTTCAAAATTTCTTCTAAAATAAAAATCAAAAGGTAAAATCCATTAAGCCATTTGGTAGTGTGCATGATCAATAAGCAATTTAATAAGTTAGACACAGATGATTTATAAATTGTATTCATCAATTTATTTGATATACAAAACAATGTATATCAAATAAATGTCTATTAAAGTGAACTTAGTCTTCAGCTAAATAGGAGCACTTCGTATTTTCAAAGTGTTGCTGGTGATTCTAATCAGAATGAATGGCTTGCTTTGCAGTCACAGCCTACTTTAGGCTCAGCAGAAACATTAATTGTCCTTGTTATTATAGCAAGTGATCAGTTTTTTAGTTGCTTGGCTCCAATCTCTGCCCTATGTCTTTCTCTTTGGATGACAAGAGCCAATGATGGTGTGGGACAAACTGAATAGTGACATTGCACAGTGAGAGTGGAAGAAGTAGCTTATTTCTTTCAGGCATATTGAGAAAAGAAAACCTTCCTTATAAAGAAAGAAAGAAAGAAAGAAAGAAAGAAAGAAAGAAAGAGAAAGAAAGAAGAGAAGAGAAGGAAAGGAAGGAAGGAAGGAAGGAAAGAAAGAAAGAGAGAGAGAAAGACGGACAAAGGGAGGAAAAAAGAGAAGAGAAAAGAGAGAGAAAGAAAAGAAAGAAAAAAGAAAGAAAGAAAGAAGAGAAGAAAAAGAAAGACGGACAGTAGGAAAAAAGAAAAGAGAAAAAGAGAAAGAAGAAAAGAAGGGAAGGAAGAAGAAAGAAAGAGAGAGAAAGAAGGAAGGATCGATGGACGGAAGGAAGGGAAAGAAGAGAAGAGAAAGAAAGAAAAGAAAAGAAGGGAAGGGAAGAGAAGGGAAGGAAGGGAGGAAGGGAGGGAAGGAGAAAGAAAGGAAGAGAGAGAGAGAAGGGAGGAAGGAAGGAAGGAAGGAAGGAAGGAAGGAAGGAAGGAAGGAAGGAAGGAAGGAAGGAAGGAAGGAAGGAAGGGAGGGAGGGAGGGAGGGAGGGAGAGAGGGAGGAGAAAGAAAGACGGATGGAAGGAAGGAAAAAAAGAAGAGAAGAGAAAAGAGAGAAAAAGAAGGAAAGGAAAGGAAAAGAAAGGAAAGGAAAGGAAAGGAAAAGAAAGGAAAGGAAAGCAAGGCAAGAGAAAACTAGCAATCATGTGATTTGAAGGGCTGAGGATTTTTAGTATAAGCTACAAATCAAACTTGAAGTGTACAGAAAAAGAGAAGAAAGATTATGTTCAATTTAGTTATAAAGCAATCTGAAAACAAAGATAAAAATCTATACAATAAAATAACTTTCATGATAGAACTCCAGACGAACTAAAGAGTACAGCACAATTGTCAAGGGCATGAAGACTAGAGGGTAGAGAGAAAATTCATAGCACTGAGGCTGAGGTGTTAGAAGAAAACATTAGCGATCTTTGTACTTGAATATTAGGTTATAAATGGGGAAAAGAGAAGATAACACTTTTTAAAATAAGAAAAATTTACCCCTGAAAACCTCTTTTCTCTTTCAACATGAATTTATGCCTTTATTAGCTATTGTCAGTGATTAATTGTTTTAAGTGATTCATTAACATGCCAGGTTATCTTATAAATTATAGCATTTTACATTATTAACTTTTGATTTCAGCAACATAAATGCTTAAACAATAAATTGGTCTGTATTACCTGGGTTGTTTTCTTTAATGGTAACTAAATAGAATAATCCTCTTGGTGAAAGGAGATCTGGAACCAGGGGGAAAAACCTGTCCATGACTTCCCGACCATTTCTGCCACCAGCCCAAGCTGCCTCTATTCCGTGACTTCCTACCTGTGAACAATTAGAAAGAATGTTTTCTTTTTTTTTTTTTTTTTTTTTTTTTTTTGAGACGGAGTCTTGCTGTGTCGCCCAGGCTGGAGTGCAGTGGCGCGATCTCGGCTCACTGCAAGCTCCGCCTCCCGGGTTCACGCCATTCTCCTGCCTCAGCCTCCCGAGTAGCTGGGGCTACAGGTGCCGCCACCACACCCGGCTTTTTTGTATTTTTAGTAGAGACGGGGTTTCACCGTGTTAGCCAGGATGGTCTCGATCTCCTGACCTTGTGATCCGCCCGCCTCGGCCTCCCAGAGCACTGGGATTACAGGCGTGAGCCACCGCGCCCGGCAGAATGTTTTCTTTTAACTCAAGTTTGATTTAGATCACAAACCGAATCTTTTTGAGAAGTATTATCACCAAACAAGTAAATATTTTGCATTTTTTACTGCTGACGAAGGAGCAGTAAAGTTGAATCTAAGTTTCATCGTTTTCTAGTGTGTAACCTTGGGTAAATTAGTAATCTTGTTTGTGAATTACTTTCCTCCTTTATCTGTAAAATTAGGAAAAGAATAGTTCCATATGTACAATTAGAAAAATAATAACTGGATAAAAAATGTTTTTGTAATAATAAAAAAATATTTTTATCCACTGTTAGGAATGAGGAAGTATATTTAAAGTTTTGAGAACATTGCTCTGCATATATCAAGGGCTTAATAACAGTTATTACTATTAGTACAATTCTTAAATTGAAAGAGGTGGGTAGCTTTTATACTTAATACAGAAAGAAGCTAGGAGGAGGAGCTTGTATTGTAAGATACCTACTGCACAGAAACAAAGTTTCAAAATGTCCCAATGCATCTGGCCCTCTTGTAGATTAAAGTGTGAAACACATAGACCTTTTCTAAGGAACCCATTTATTATATATTATATAAAGGCATACTGAAGCATGTTTCCTCTAACAATCTATATTTTAGAAACAATACGCCTGAGAGCTTACATAGTATTAAAAAATCTTTAGATCCTTATCATTCTATATTGTTTCCTTTTTTCACTTTTTTTTTTGAGACAGGGTCTCCCTCTGTCACCTAGACTGGAGTGCAGTCATGTAATCATGGCTCACTGCAGCTTCCACCTCCTGTGCACAAGTGATCCTCCCACTTCAGCTTCCCAAGTATCTAGGACTACAGGCGCAAACAACCATGCCTGGTTAATTTTTTTTTTTTTTTTTTTTTTTTTTTTTTTGAGACGGAGTCTCACACTATTGCCCACGCTGGACTGCAGTGGCTCAATCTCAGCTCACTGCAAGCTCTGCCTCCCGTGTTTAGGCCATTCTCCTGCCTCAGCCTCCCGAGTAGCTAGGACGACAGGTGCCCACCACTACGTCCGGCTAATTTTTTGTATTTTTAGTAGAGACGGGGTTTCACTGTGTTAGCCAGGATGATCTCAATCTCCTGACCTCGTGATCCCCCCACCTTGGCCTCCCAAAGTGCTGGGATTACAGGTGTGAGCCACTGCACCCGGCCAATTTTCTAAATTTTTTGTAGAAAAGGGGGCTGTCACTATGTTGCCCAGGCTGGTCAAGAACTTCTGGCCTCATGTGATCCTCCCACGTCAGCCTCCCAAAGTGCTGGAGTTATAGGCATGAGCCACCAAGACTGCTCTATTGTACATTATTTTTAAGATTAAAGAATGTTTTGAAGATGTCCCTCAGAAGTTACTTTAACCCTACACAACTAATTTCTTCCTATTTCCTTTTGAGCCCTTTGTCCATATTTTAGTTTAAATTATTTTTACACAATAATGTCTGCCAGTCATTCATTTAATATAACATATATTTCCTCATTAAAAATAATTGCTTTATAGCTATAACCTTATGCACATATACCTTTATGAAGAAGAGAAATGTTCACCTTCCTGCTTTTAAAAAGCAGGTCAAACAGAGCTTGAAGAAAAAGAAAAAAAAAGCCACACTTTTTGATTTTACTGTTTTGTTTGTCTGCCTTTGCCTATCTTTGACACCACAGGTTTTTCTTTTTTGCCATGTTTTACAAAGACCGGATATATTCTATACGCTTACTTACATCTTGCTTTTCTCATTCAACAATACCTTATGAAAATCTCTTCATATCATTTGATATAGTTCTAATTCATTCTTTCTTTTTTTTTTTTTTTTTTTTGCTATTAAACATGCCACATTATTTTTAATTACATACAAAAACCTAACGTGTCACCAAAGGACCATTTCTCCCACTGCTCTGTTTGGCCGCCAGTCTCTTGTCTCTCTCTTCAGCAGTGGTGAGGTGGATACCCTTTCCTCAGGGAAGAGAAATCCACAGTTTGTTGTTCTTGCCAATAAGAAAAATGTTGGAAAGTCGAGTGGCAAATCTGTTGCCATTGGCATCTTTCAGGTGAACCCATCAAAAGATCCAGGGTTGGGGATCACACCAATTCTACCCAGGTTAGCACCTCCAGTCACCATACACAGGTGACCAGTGTCAAATTTGTTGAAATCAGTAATCTTGCCAGTCTCCAAATCAATCTGAACGGTGTCATTCACCTTGATGAGGGGATCAGGGTAGCAGATGGTGCAAGCATCATGAGTCACCAGATGAGGGATTCCTTTTGTGCCCACAAAGATTTTCACTTTGCACAACTTGTACTTGGCCACCTCAGGTGTAATATGATGTACACCAAAGTGACCCTTGGTGTCACAGATCAGATGGAAATTCTCTGCCATCTTGTCAATGCTGATGACATCAACAAGGATTCTGAAAATTAAAGATCATGGCCAGATCATCTTCAATGTTTCAAAACCCTGTTTTTATGACTCCACATAAAATTTAAAAGTGAATCGAGGCCGGGTGTGGTGGTTCATGCTTGTAATCTCAGGATTTTGGGAGGCCAAGGCAGGCAGATTACCTGAAGTCAGGAGTTCAAAACCAGCCTGGCCAACATGGTGAGACCCCCTCTCTACTTCTAATTCATTCTTTTAAGGGATATATAATATTTCCTGGAAGAAAAGTATCGCATCTTAGTTGGCTATTGATGGGCATTCACTATGTCCATTTGCTTAATTTTTTTGACTCTAATCATTCCCACACCTATCATAAGCTTCCCAACACAATTTTCCACAAAGTTAATCATATTAGGAAATGTATCATTTCCTCTGGTTTTAAGACTTTCCTCCTGGAGACTTCCTTTTCCTGGCATTCTCTCTACTTTTCTCCTGGGTTATACTCCCCATTTGTGCTGTTGGCACAAACCAACATCTTAATTCATGTTTCTGGATATATCAGTAAGTATACCCACAGCTTATTATAAATACAAACTCCTATTATTTGTATATTATGTTTCCTGGATCTAATCTCTGAGTCTCGTCTCTTTTACCTTTGTGAATTCTTCTCCATATCTTTACACTCTGTGCACTGAAATCTTTTTTTCACTGCGTTTCCAGACCACTGATTCAGGTCTTGACAGTGACCACATTCTCTTTTAATTCACTGCCTGATGTTTTACTGTGTAAAACGTATTTTTAAGCTCCAAGACATCTTTGTTGTGTTGTATTTTATCCTGCTTTCTAGCTAATTGCCCAGCTCATGAGAATATGACAGGTTTTCTTTCCGTTGGGAAAGCAAAAAGGCCCAAGGCATTGCCTGCACTCAATCATGTATACGTCCCAGCAGCTGTAAGGCTCACAAGCATGTGGCTTAGGGCTAGAAACATGAAGAAAGGAAACCCATTCAGGTCACCATGTTCCCAGAATCTCCTTTTCATTGATTAATCTTCCCACTAGTTGGATAGTGCTTTCCTAAAGAGCTTTAAGAAGCTGCATTTCTCTCAACGGCTGTTCACCTTCTGACTTCCCTGTCATATGAGTTCATATGTCAGCACAGCAATAGCTTTTTCGCTGTTTAACTGCCATTAGTAGCAATGGCAGCCAAATGGATCCTTCCCATCTTGGCGTTGAGGTGAATATAATGTTTACTAGCCTTGCCAGAGAATAATTATCAAAGAATTAAAAAAGCATAATAATTAAAGGAAAGCTAGTCTTAGCCCATTATTAAACTTTGACCATTCCTGGGAAAAGGTTAACACGATTTACCTATTCATTACCGAGATTTTAAAAAATAATATACTTCAAGATTATTTGTTTTCCCTATCTGAAATGAGAATTGGTTCCACTCTTTCACTTTTTGGAAATACTTGTGAAAGCAGGAAACCAGAAACTTTCAGAAGGAATTCCTATGTGAATTTAAGATTGATTAAAAAAAATTTTTTTTTTTTTTTTTTGAGACAGAGTCTCACTCTGTCAGCCAGGCTGGAGTACACTGGCCGATCTCGGCTCATTGCAACATCTGTCTTCCAGGCTCAAGCAATTCTCCTGTGACAGTCTCCCAAATAGCTGGGATTACAGGTGTGTGCCACCAGGCCCGGCTAATTTTTGTATTTTTAGTAGAGACGGGGTTTCACCATGTTGGCCAGGCTGGTCTTGAACCCTTGACCTCAGTAATCTGCCGCCTCGGCCTCCCAAAGTGCTGGGATTACAGGCGTGGGCCACTGTGCCCAGCAGGTTAAAACATTTTGTTCTGCAAATTTTTTATTCATGATAAAGGATATGTGTAATATATATGTACATGTATATTCGAATATATGAATATAAACACCATGGCCTGAAACGAATGTGATTTTTAGTGACAGATATGTGTCACAGTTTGTATTTCCATCATTTAAGGTTCCTTTCCTAGGTCTATTAATAGGACTCAATTACTGACAATTAGGAGTAAAATCAGAGCAGTCTGTGATAGCAGCAGCTGATCGATGTCATAGGGTGACATTCATTTGAATTTACAAACAAAATAATTGAAAATATTAATAATTAAATTTTGTTGTATGTTTTACCTCTTCAGGTGGAGTCACTACATAGGGGGGATTGAACACCAGAAGATCAACTTTTTCCTTCAATCTTGGTAGCAAGCCTTTGACCTAAATGTATTCAACAATAGTGAGAATTTTACATTAAACTCTGAATTAAATAATTGACAAATCAATCTTTAAAAATAATCTTCCATGTTTTTGGGAAAATAACGTGTTAGGGCCTGCACTTGTAGAGAGAAGTTAAGTATTTTTACCTTTTCATTCAGAAAAATAATATAGGCTATTAAATAAAAATAAGGAAATTAAACTATCAGAATGAACATTAAAAAGCCTGTACTCCTCAACAGCACATATATTTATATTCTGGGTTCACTTTTAGAAAATGAAATAAGAAAGCAAACTCTAATTCTGTATAATCTGTATAGACTTGGATGTAAGTTTACAACTATATTTGCTAACATTTTCACAATTTTTCCCATATCTGTACAGATACCTACCATCATTTACTGGATACTGTTCTATAGTTTCTTCTATCTCTGGTGTTTCACCATTCTATCAAAAACACTTACTTAACACTAATTATGGAAACATTAGAGAAATTTTTAGGCCACGCTTGGTGGCTCATGCCTGTAATCCCAGCACTTTGGGAGGCCGAGGCAGGCGGATCACCTGAGGTCAGGAGTTCGAGACCAGCCTGGCCAACCCATGGCCAACATGATGAAACCCAGTCTCTACTAAAAATACAAAAAACTAGCCAGGCGCAGTGGTGGGTGCCTGTAATCCCAGCTACTCGGGAGGCTGAGGCAGGATAATTGCTTGAACCCAGGAGGCGGAGTTTGCAGTGAGCCAAGACTGCGCCACTACACTCCAGCCTGGGCGACAAAGTGAGACTCTGTCTCAAAAAAAAAAAAAGAAAGAAAAAAAGAAAGAAATTTTTTAAATACAAAAACAAAAATCACCACATTGATCTCATGCAAATTACCAGAGTACCTTTCTTGATACCCTAGCTTTTATTAGCAGTAACAACTTCTAATAATATGAAAATAATTTCTTATCTCTTTGGCTTAATTCCTTTTAAGCTACAAAATCATTTACAAATTAAAAAAAAAAAAAGCAAACAGGAAAGCTACCTACGCTCATCAGTGTAAGAAAAGTGTAGGTTAAGGAGCACAGAAGTATTTTGTATTTCATATGTCTACCTGGTGCATGCTATAATTATTTTTGCCTATAAAAAGGTATTTCACGTACATAAATTAAAAACCCACAAATTTAAAACTGCCACTTGAAAATGTGTGCTGTTAACTTCTTAAAACAATGGTTGTGCAGTTGTCATTTGTTGTTTTTACCTTCTGAGGACCTACTGCCCCTTTCTTCTGATTTAACTTCCTTGACTTTTGTTAGGGAAGCTCTACCTCTCATCGTTCTCTATCTAAGTGGCCTGAGTAGGGTTTATGCCAACTCAGCTCTTGGGATGGGACTAGGAGCCAGGTGGAAGCCAATCATCTCCATATTCAAATCTCCTCTGACCACAGCAAAAGGTTGACAGATAGGCACATAACCCAAGTTGATCCAGATAATACTCATTCTGGGGCCTCTTCTACAGTAACTGAATAGAAAGGGCCTCTTTCCTCGGGAAGGTGTTGAGAAATAAGATACAGATATGCAAACATCCTGTTACCATGAAGGGAAAGACTGCCTAGGAATAGAGCCACCAGAGAGAAGTTCAGAGATAAGAAAAAGACGTCTATAACATTCTTAGAGTTCCTGGAAGTAGCTGTGCTGAAGCCATCAAATTTTTGTTTTGTTTATTTTTTTGAGACAGGGCCTTGTTCTGTTCCCCAGGCTGGAGTGCAGTGGCACGATCATGGCTCAAGGTAGCCTCAACCTCCCAGGGTCAAGCGATCCTCCCACCTCAGCCTCCCAAGTAGCTGGCACCACAGGTGTGCACAACCACATTCAGCTTTTTTTTTTTTAATTTTTATTTTTTGTAGAGACGAAGTCTCACTATATCGTACAAGCTGGTCTTGAACTCCTGGGCTCAAGCAATCATTCTGCCTTGGCATCCCAGAGTACTGGGACTAAAGGTGTGAGCCTTTGCACACACTAACTTTAGCCTTTGCACTAACTAACTGGACTAACTTTTTAAATTTAAGCCAGTTTGAACAGGGTTCACTATAACTTCTGACTGAAAGAGATCTGATCTATGTAAGTTAATATAAATTCCTTTTGAATTGTGGAAAAGATGGATTACATCAACGAAGAATTTACTTTGTATAGGGTATACTGCTTAGTGGGTCAAAAGTCAATTACTTACCAAAGTTTCTTTGACCTAAAACATCTTAACCTTATTTGAAAAGAAAATTATTATTGGACAAAGATTAGCTTACCAAATCTGTAATAACTGGTTGAATGTGGACTTTGTTACAGCGTGCTGTCTCTAGGGTACAAGCTGCTGCCTCAGGGTTGATATCAGTGCACCTATAAACAGAAATGGAAGGAAACTATCCTATGTCTATAAGGCAAATCTGTTTCTGAGTAATTTCAAGGAATGTTCCATTAATTCTACACAGAACAGATTTAGAAAAAAAAATTAGAATGTATTCAATAATGGCAAATAAGAAGAAAACAAGGATTTGTTCTACTGATGAAAAAGACTGTTATATTGATACAATGTCCAAGAGTAGAATACACATACATGCACACACATCTGAAGGAATTTATGAAATTATGATACATCCAACGAAGGAGTACTATGCAGCCACCAAAAATGAAATTTAAAGGCAATTTTTGATAGGAAAATGTTTATGAGACAAAATTAAATTAAAAACACAGGAAATGGGCCAGGCGCGGTGGTTCATGCCTGTAATCCCAGCACTTTGGGAGGCCGAGGCAGGCGGATCACCAGGTCAGGAAATCGAGACCATCCTGCCTAACATGGTGAAACCCCATCTCTACTAAAAGTACAAAAAAAAAATTAGCTGGGCATGGTGGCAGGTGCCTGTAATCCCAGCTACTCAGGAGGCTGAGGCAGGAGAATGGCAAGAACCCAGGAGGCCGAGGTTGCAGTGAGCCAAGATCACGCCACTGCACTCCATGCTGGGCGACAGAGCGAGACTTTGTCTCAAAAAAAAAACACAGGAAATGGAAAAAAAAAAAAAAAAACAGAAGGAAACTCAGTTGGACCATGTATGGTAAAATTTATAGGTGATATTAATTTTCTTCTTTATACTTTTCTATATTCTCCAATTTTCTATAAATTTAAGCAACTTTAAATTTCTTATATCAAATTATTTACCTAAGAAATAAATCAAATTTAGAGACGATCTAAAATTATGCTGCTTCTACAATTATGCGGTATGATGGAGCAGTTTGAACATGAATAATTTTTAGGGAAGCATAGTTTGTAATCTGAGTTTTTGCTATGCTTAAATACTATAAGATACATACTGTCTATTTAAAAATTATTTCATTAGCGTTATCATGGTTAACCTGTCAGTGGAAGATCTAGATGAATATGATATACTTACATGTACAAAGCCTGAGGACCTATCATAGAGGCTAGGAATGCAGATACTACACCAGACCCTGCCCCTACTTCTAGGCATATTTCCACTCTAAAAAAAAACAAAATAAATATTAGTACAGTAGAATCAAAATACTTTTCACAGAAAACTCTCGTGCTAGCTTTATTTCTAGCACGTATATTTCTCTAGCATCATCACTAACCTGCAAATATATGAAAATAGAAATTTGTAATTTCTGACAACTTCATACTTAATACTGCATAACTCAAAATTACTAATATTTTGGGTATGTAATATAATTTAAGTCTACAAAAGTTATATATTACCAAACATGGCTTTCAGTTAATTTCGACAAACCACTACATTAAAAAGTGTGGAAAAACATTAATCCAGGGTTGGAAATCTTAATGTGAAAGATACCATTCCTTCGCACAAGGAGCTCCTAGCTTAGTATTTCCTAAAATGATAAGGTTTGTATTGTTACTAAACTTATTTTTGATAAAAGGTTCCTCTATCATTTTTAACACCTAACATTCATAGAGCCATCAGTATATCCTAGAGAATTAAAAGGTCCCCCAGTAATAGAGCAGGACAAAAATTCCTTTTCTGTACAGCTATAAGCTAATTCAGATAATAGTATCTGATCTTCTAATGTTAGCCATCCGAGAATGCTGTTAACTATTAAAATCTTCATTCTACCGTACTTTATCTTTCCATTAAATTTATTTTCTTGCCTATAATCTTGGAAGTTCTTTTTTAGATCCGTGCTCTTGCTCTGTCACCTAGGCTATAGTGCAGTGGTGCCACCATAGCTCACCGCAGCCTTTAACTCCTGGGCTCAAGTGATCTCCCGCCTCAGCCTCCCAAGTAGTTAGGACTACAGTAATAAACCACAGTGCCAGGCCTCTATAATGTTACACATGCATCAAAAGCATAAATTATCCCTATCACAAAGATCAGCTTGATGGCATTTAGGGAAATTTCTAGCACTAAACTCCCAAAACAACTACCCAGTGACAAGCTCCAGAGGTTTTAAACTTTTGGAACCAGTCTACACATCTGACAAGTCTTTATTAGGTGGTAGTAAGGTCTGTGAATCTCACCAGGTGGCTTCTCTTTGAAAATAACTATCACGGTCTCATAAATAATTAGAATTCCAAACTAGAAATAACCCAAGACTTTATAACAAAATCAGCTCCTTTTACAGCATACTTTGCAGTGCAATTTGTGCTTGTAAATCTTTCTGGGCTATCTTGAGAAAAGACAAGTTATAAAACAGTACTGTTCCACTCTATACTCCAGTAAATCCAAAAGTTCCATCATCTACAATGAAAGACTAGTTTAATAAGAGCTGGGGCATTTTATACGTGGAAAAATATGACCAAGTTTAAGAGGGATAAATAAATACAATATAGATCTTTGAAATTTGACAGCTGTTTGTTCCATCCTGAGAAAACCCAGTTCACCTCATTTTCAAACAAATCTAACAACACAAATTCCTTACATTTAAAAATCACAATGTCAGTATTCATTCTTTCTGCTATTAATTTTAAATTGATGGCGATCACTTCAACAAATCCATTTAAATAAAGTGCTAGGGTAGACTATTGTCTGCTAGCTGGATGTAACTTTCTATTTTGTAACAATTAAATGAAAAATTCAGTTCCTCAGTAGCACTAGCCACATTTCAAGTGCTCTGTAGCCACAAGTGAGGACTGGCTGGTGCTAGAGTATGCTATCCAGTGGGTTTAAAAATATTTCCCCCCTCCAGTAACACAACTTTCTTTCATGTTTGTTAAGGGTGCTATGTGCTGAGTAAACCAAATAATACCACGCAATTTTAATATTTAATACTTTAAAAATTAATAATCAACGTTTCCGGAATATTTTGTTTCCAAACGTGTTACACTATCGCATCTCTCAGGGACATGTGTTCTTCAGATTAACAGGTGACAGGAAAAGAGACGCCTTTGCATGGTAAGCAGTCAGGGAGCTCATGAGACAGAGCAGCCCCTGGCAAAGGAGATGTGTCCCCGGCACACTCATTACTTGTAAGTACAGGAAAATTCTCAATTACGGCGTCCTGGCTGTCAATCATCTGCAAGTGGACCCCGCCTCCTCCGGCTCAGGGCGGTGATAGCCACGGTCCCAGCCCTCCGCCACTGCACTTCTTCAGAACGCCTCAGCCCTTTCCCGTCAGAGCCCCTCCCCTCCTCGCACCCCGCCAGCTCGGCAGCTGCTGCCTCGAGCGCGTCCAGAAGCAGAAACGTGTCCTCCGCGGGCTCGTAGACGTCGCTGAAGGCGCCGCGGCCCACGTGCCCGTGGAACGGCGTAGGGAAGCGCTGGCTCGCCATAGTCCTTCACTGCGTTCTGCGCGCCTGCGCAGGGCGCGCGCATGCGCATCCCCTCAAGCGCCGGTCTGGGAGTGGGGCTGGAGTTCCGGGCGACCCGAGTGTTCTTCGGTCTTATATCTAAATTTGTCTGGGGACCTCCTTGAAATTTCTAAGTAGGCAGTTGTATAATCCGTGACTATTGACATTTACTTTCTCCTTTGGAACATTTAAATTTTATTCTGTTAACTAGAACCTGATAGTGGGCATTCTGAGTTGTTTTTGACTAAGGTAAATGTTCTTCATTCTACTAATATTTAGAAATTCTGTTTTACTCCTAGTTTGCAAGGATTTGAAAAAAATACATAATAAATTTTACTATTTTTTTGTCAGCTGAACTTTAAGCTTTACGCTATAAAGATGAAGACTTTTCTCGTTTGATTTTTTTTTACTGTACTTTATAAATTGCTTTCCTGATGAATCATGAATGCACTGTTTTTAAAAACCTTAAGCAAGATGATGCGGTTTAATACACTGCTGAATTTGGGGGGCTAATAATCTGGCTCTGTTTTTTACCAAGATTACGCTACCCTCATTGTATGAGTTAGGACACTGTTTCTGGAACATTAGGTAGAAAACCTTAAAACTGGCTGGGCTTGGTGCCTTTTTGAGTAGATGGATCTTTGATGTTTTGGAACATTTATAAGTTGTTAGACTGTTCAAGTACTTACATTCTTTTTGAGTCGATTTCTGAAATTTGTTTCCCAACGAAACATTTTTACAGCTCTTTTTTTAAATTTGAAAAATAAAAATACAGAAAAGTATTTGAGTTACAAATTTTATTTTATTTCTTTTTTTTTTTTTTTTTTTTTTTTGGAGACAGAGTCTCGCTGTATCCCCCAGGCTGGAGGGCAGTGGCGCGATCTAGGCTAAGTGCAACCTCTGCCTCCCAGGTTCAAGCGATTCTCCTGCCTCAGCCTCCAGAATAGATGGGATTACAGGCTCCTGCCGCCACGGCCGCCTAATCTGTATTTTCAGTAGAGACGGATTTTCCCCATGTTGGCCACGCTGGTCTCAAACTGCTGACCTCAGGTGATCCACCCGCTTCAGGCTCCCAAAGTGCTGGGATTACAGGTGTGAGCCCGTAACACACGTGGCTGGGTTACAAATTTAAAAACCCCAAGTTTTAAACCCAGAAATGACAGTATTTTCTCATGTTTCCTTAAAATATTTTTTACATACAAGAACTAAAATATTACAAATGAGATGGATGTTCTTTCTCTACTTACCTTCAGTTTAATTGTGTAACCTTCTCTCCAAGGCTCTTATGGATTTAGTGTATGTCCATCTAACCCACGTAAAAACATGGATCTTGCATTTATATGTTTATAAACATTCATATCTTTATAAGCAACATGTGGTGTGTTTTAAAATTTACATAACTGGTACTAGGTTGGACATGTTTTTCAAATTTCTTTTTCAGTCAACATATGAGATTTATGTTTTGATATATAAAGTTCGGTTACTCCTCTTAACTGCCATATAGAATTTTATTATATAAAAATATGAAATATATATATATAGAAAGAGAGCGAGAAAGAGAGAGAGATAGAGTTGTGCTTGATCTCCTGGGTTCTAATGATCCTCCTGCCTCAGCCTCCTGAGTAGCTGGAACCATAGGCGCACGCCACCACTCCCAGCTTATTTTATTTTATTTATTTTTTGAGATGGAGTCTCGCTCTGTCACCGAGGCTGGAGTGCATTGGCGTGATCTTGGCTCACTGCAACCTCTGCCTCCGAATTCAAGCTAATCTCGTACCTCACCCTCCCTAGTAACTCCCAGCTAATGTTTAATTTTTTTTTTTTTTTTTTTAGAAATGGAGGTCTCACCGCGTTTCCTAAGCTGTTCTCAAACTCCTGAGCTCAAGCAGTCCTCCAACCTAAGCCTCCCAAAATGCTAGGATTACAGACATGAGCCACTGTGCCTAAAGTATCTTTTATCTGGGTTGGATAAATGTCTACTGGTAAAGATTTTCTTCTTTTCAGGTTTTTACTATTATGAACAACGTGGTGATTAACTTTCTTTCTTTCTTTTTTTTTTTTTTGAGATGGAGTCTCGCTCTGTTGCCCAGGCTGGAGTGCAGTGGCATGATCTCAACTCATTGCAACCTCCACCTTCCAGATTCAAGGGATTCTCCTACCTTAGCCTCCCGAGTAACTGGGATTACAGGCACGCACTACCATGCCCTGCTAATTTTTGTATTTTTAGTAGAAATGGGGTTTGACCATGTTGGTCAGGCTGGTCTCGAACTCCTGACCTCAGGTGATCTGACAGCCTCGTCCTCCCAAGGTGCTGGGATTACAGGCATGAGCCACTGTGCTGGGCCATGATTAACTTTCTTATATATAGTTTCTCCTGATGTTGTACAAAAGTTTCCTGAGTGTCAACCTAGAAGTGGATGAGCTGGGTTTTAGTGTATGCAGATTTTCAGTATTTCTACAAACTCATTTTACTTATTTATACTCCTACCTCTTGATTGCAGATTTGATATTTAATATTATAAAACTTATTTTTGTTTATTTTAAATTGATCTCATAGCTAACTGATGTTGGGCACGTGTTCATTTGTTTCTTCCTTTGTAAATTATTCATTTTTGCTTATTTTACCTTAAGTTTTGCCTTTATTTTTTGTCAAAGTTGATACATAATATCATATACATAATATACATAATAGGGCAAACAGTTCTACAAAATTTATTATGAAAAAGCAGTATTTTCTAGCACTCAACATCCAATTTCTCATGTCTCATTCTTCAGAGGGGACCACCTTCAACTTTTAGCTGTGTCTTTTGCCATTCATTTCCATATCTCTGTATACTAAGCTTATAATAATACTTCATTTTCAAACGTTAAGCATTATCTATAGAATTTCTATGACTGGAAGAAAGAATAATTCTCTTGTATCCAGTAGACCAGTATGTTGCAAGTCTCCTCTCCCTTTCTTCACAATTTGATACCATGGTTTTCTAAAAAATTTCTCAGCTGGGCGCGGTGGCTCACACCTGTAATCCCAGCACTTTGGGAGGCAAAGGCAGGCTGATCACAAGGTCGGGAGATCGAGACCATCCTGGCTAACACGGTGAAACCGCGTCTTTACTAAAAATACAAAAAAAAAATAGCCCGGCGTGGTGGTCGGCGCCCTGTAGTCCCAGCTACTCAGGAGGCTGAGGCAGGAGAATGGCAGGAACCCGGGAGGCGGAGCTTGCAGTGAGTCGAGATCGCGCCACTGCACTCCAGCCTGGGCTGCAGAGTGAGACTCTGTCTCAAAAAAAAAAAGAAACAAAGAAAAAAAGAAAAAAAAAAATTTCTCAGCCGGGCATGGTGGCTCACACCTGTAATCCCAGCACATTTGGAGTCCAAGGAGGATGGATCACTTAAGGTCAGAAATTAAAGACCTGTCTGGCCAACATGTTGAAATCCCGTCTCACTAAAAATACAAAAATTAGTCTGGTGTGGTGGTGGGTACCTGTAATCCCAGCTACTCAGGAGGCTGAGGCATGATAATTGCTTGAACCCAGGAGGTGGAGGTTGCAGTGAGCCAAGTTCACACCACTGCACTCCAGCCTGGATGACAGAGTGAGGAAAAAAAAAAAAAAATTGTATTATTTTTAAAACATTATTTTGCCTATATAAATGCTACTGAAATCTGACCCGCATGTGTTACACCAGTTACGTTTGCTTTCTTGCACAACTTTTTGCATTTCCTTGAAGTTAATAATTATTAGTTTCTTGGGATGCCATAACAAATTATCACAAACTGGGTAAACAAATAAAGACATTTATTCCTGGTCCTATAGATTAGAAATCTGAAATCAAGGTGTTGGCCTGACCGTGCCCCTTGATGAAGAGAAGAATCCTTCCTTTCGTCTTCCAGCTTCTGGTGGTTGCCAGCAATCCTGGCCGCCTTTGGCTTGTGGCAGCGGAGCTCCCATCTCTGCCTTTATCTTTCTTTGGCCTTCCCCCCTGTGTCTTTGTGTCTCCAAGACTCTCTCTCCTTGTAAGGATCTCTCTCTCCTTGGTATCCTTACAAGCATTAGGGTGCAGTTAGGAGGCACCCTAATCCAGCAGCATCTCAACTTGATTACATCTGCAAAGACCCTACTATATTTAAGATCACATTCACAGTTTTGAGGGTGGTGGTGGTGGTGGTGGTGGTAGAGAAGGTGGTTAGGACTTCAAAATGTCTCTTCAGGAAATACAACTCAACCCACAATAATCTAGTAATAGCTACTTTTTCATTTGCTTAGTTTTCTAATATATCGCAAATCAGCCTCAAAGTCTCTTCCAATTGTTACCACCCCCTCTCCACCAATACATTTAAAGACATTGAGCGTTCTGATTATTTCTATCCAATTTACTTAGGCACCAAAACATGTCTCTGGTGTTTATTTCTTGGATTTACTTATTCTTTGCTGTTTTACCTTCAGGCTGGCTCTCCTTGTGGTAGCAAGATGGCTGCATCTTCATATCCTCACACCACCCAATTCAATGGAAGAGTCTTACCATTGCTTGCAACAAGTCCTGCCATTTACTCTTTCTTACTGGCCCCAAATGAGTCATGTGCTCATGTGTGGATCAATCCTGTGGCTAAGGAGATGAAATGATCTGCCCCACTCAGGGCTGAGACTGAGGTCTCACTTTAGCTGCATCGCCAGAATGGTGTTTCCAAGCAAAACTGTGTTACTGGTGTGGATGCCAGGCAATAAACACACAATTTCTGCTGCATGGAAATTTCTCATGTAAGTATTGGTAATTATTTTCCTCCAGTGTGTTACTATCTTTTGGTTATATTTACAGTATTTTCCACCAGATATTAACAGTTTTTTTTGTTTTTTTTTTTTTTTTGAGACGGAGTCTTGCTCTGTAGCCCAGGCTGGAGTGCAGTGGCCGGATCTCAGCTCACTGCAAGCTCCACCTCCCGGGTTCACGCCATTCTCCGGCCTCAGCCTCCCGAGTAGCTGGAACAGTTTTTCAGATATTAACAGTTTTTCAGATATTAACCTTTTTTGGTGGAAATATTTATTAATCTACTTTATTTTGTTTGTTTCTCATTCTTGTATTGTTCTTAGAAATATTTTTCCTACTCTCTGCCATTGAAAAGAAAGTTTATTTTCTGGTTTCAAAGTATAGACTTTAGTAATTGGGTTTACCTTATTACTTAGGTTTTTAGGTCTTCTAGAATCCTGTTTATTTTTGTATCTATTTGATCTTTATGGCCTGAATAAGGTGAATTAACTTTTTATAATAATTATAATAAAAGTCTTTTCATACTAGAGAGTTTGTCTACTTATATTTCTTGATAGATTTTGGTTTTTTTAATTTCAATGCTATGCCAGTTGGAGTGATTGATACATGTTGACTGAAGATTATGCCTACTATGAAGTATCTGCCTTTGTGTTTGTATTGTGTATTCAGTTTGCCTGAAATTAATTTGCTTGAAATTAAGGATACAATCTTGCCTTCTTTTTGTTTCCATTTTCCTAATCTGCCTTTGTCTTTTTTTCACTGTCAGTCACACTTAAACTTTGAAACACACACACATTTTTCTTAGTGTTGCCATTGGTCAGCATCACATCTTCTCCTAATAAAGATAAAAATTCTGGCATGTTTTTATTTCTCTTTTTTTCCCAATGTCCCCTAACCCCCCCTTCCAGGTTGAGTTCATCTGAAAATTTTGGAGATGCTTATTAATTTTTGAAAACAACTAACTAATTTAATTTAACTACGTATGTTATTGTATTTTTTTATTTTTTTAGAGATGGGGTCTTGCTATGTTGCCTAGGCTGGTCTCGAAGTCTTTGCCTCAACTGATTCTCCCCTCTCAGCCTCCCAAGTCTCCTGAATTATGGGCATGAGCCAATGCACCTGGCTTTTTAAAAATATATACATATTTTAATAGTTCTCTGATCCACAGTTTTATAGTATGCCATATTTTTTCTTATGACTTATATTGGTTTGGAATACATACTCTGCTAATTGTTTCTGAGAGTAATATCCCAAATGTCTTTATTTAAGTCCTCAACCTAAAAAACAGTTTTTGTGTATTAAGGATTCTAGGTTGAAAATAATATTCCCTCAGAACTTTGAAGGTAATTCTCCAGTGTCTTCCTAACATTCAGTGTTGCTATTGATGAGAAGACAAGATAGTTCCCTTGACCCCCTTTGTGGGCAGGAACTGGAATGGCTTGTTTCATTCAGCATGCTGCTGGCCACTCCTTGCAAGAGGGAGCATGCAAGCAAGCGGGTGTGGGAACCGGAGGGAGTGAACACTGGAACTGGCCGGTGACTCCTCTGTGGCAAGAGTAGGCTCTGTGCAGGCCCTGCAGCAGCATCCAAGCCCCTGCCTTTTTGGCACCCGGGTTCTTGTCTAAGAATCAGGTCACATGAACAGATGGAAGGGTAGTGTATGTGGAGGATTTTATTGGACGATGGAAATGGCTCTCGGATAGGGGGCGGGATGGGAAATTGGAAAGAGAATGACTGGGAAGAAGGTGATCTTTCCCTGAAGCTGCACTGTCTGAAGTTTGTGGCCTCTACCTGTAGATCTTTCCCTGAAGCCACACTGTCTGCAGTTAGCCACATCTATCTGTAGTCTCCGACACTCAGTTGCTTCTCTGTTCGCCACTCAGCCACTTGTATCCCTGCTACTCAGCTGCCTGTGTTGCTCTGCCAACTAAAGGCTTTTATGGGCACAAGATAGGGGTGTGGCAGGCCAAAAAGGCAACACTTGGGCGTTTGAAAACGAGGTCAGCTGCTTTCACTTAGGGCCATGTTCCAGGCTTAAGGGCGAGGTTTAGCCAGGAGCCCAGCCCTTCCGTATCAATGAGATATCATACCAATTCAGTCTTATTCCTTTGTAGATAATTTATCTTTTTTTTTTTTTTAACCCTGGAAGTGTTTATTTTTGGTCTTCTGAAAGTCTCATAGTAGATGTATATGTATATGTGTGATGCTTAATTTTATGTGTCACCTTGATTGGGCCACATCACTTAGACATGTGGTCAGACACTCTGGATATTTTAGTGAGGGTGTTTTTACATGAGATTAACATTTACATTCGTGAGCTTTAAAGCACTCTATAATGTGAGAGGGCCTCATCCAATCACTTTGAGGCCTAGGAAGAACAAAAGAATGACCTTGATCTCCTGACCTCGGGAATTCTGCAGCAGATGGCCTTTGGGTTTCAACTGCAACATTGGCTTTTCCTGGGCCCCCATCCTGCAGGCCCACCCTGAAGATCTTGAGACCTGTCAGCCTCCGTAATCACCTTAGCCAGTTCCTTAAAATAAATCTCTTTCTGTGTATACACACATCCTGTTGGTTCTGTTTTTCTGGAGAACGCTAATATAACACGTATATGCATACATGTATTTTTTTGTTTCATCTTATCCAACAGTTGGTGGGCCTGTTTCATCTGATCACTCTCTTTTATTGATGGAAAATCTACTTTGATACTTTTATTTGATTTTCCCTTCCCTCCATTCTCTGTTCTTGTCTCTTAGAAATCCGATTAGACAGAAGGACAAATACCTAGATGTCTTCTGTTTTCGTTCTTTCTGTCTATCTTAGATGGATGGGCTACCCAGAAACAGACTCTCAGGTGGAGATTCGCATGCAGCCAGTGGAGAGAGAAGCAGGGCAGGGTAGAGGGAGAAGTTGAGCTGAGATCTAATTGCAACAGCGACCTCGCCTGACCCTGCTGGGAGCTTTGGGCTTGGGCTGACACTTCAGATTGTCCTAAATCCAAGTGAAGTGTCTTGTGTACTTTTGGGAGGGGATACTACCTGGGCAAAGAAGCTTTCTTTCCTGAGGAGAATACCTAGAGAGGGAGTTAGCTGTGACCTGTCAACAGCCAATATATGGTAGAGTGAGTGCCTTGGTCCCTACAGGGGGATCTGGGTAGCACACCACTGCACCCACTACCCTCTCTTTCATTTTGAGGGAAATTCAGGCTTCTAGCTAGCATGTCATCTCATCAACTGAGTATACTCTACTTTGTGGGTTATTTATTGGGATTTTTATTTGGTAAGTACATTTTTTTTCTAATATTTAAAAAAAAATAGGCTGGGCACAGTGGCCCACACCTGTAATCCCAGCACTTTGGGAGGCCGAGGTGGGCAGATCATGAGGTCAGGAGATTGAGACCAACCTAGCTAACACGATGAAACCCCATCTCTGCTAAAACTACAAAAAATTAGCCGGGCGTGGTGGCACATGCCTGTAGTCCCAGCGACTGGGGAGGCTGAGGCGGGAGAATCACTTGAACGCAGAAGGCAAAGGTTGCAGTGAGCCAAGATCACACCACTGCACTCCAGCCTGGGTGACAGAGCGAGACTCGGTCTCAAAAAATCATCATCATCATCATCATCATCTTGCTTCATGGGTGCAATATCTATTCTCATATCTCTAAGTTTTTATAAATTCTCAAAGTTTTCATTTGTCTGCTGCATAAATTCTAATGTGTTAAGTGATTTCCTTTGTTCATTAAGTTGTATACCTCTCTTTCATGGTGTTTGTCCACTTCAGATGTTTAACTCCTGGCTGCATGTTCATCTTCGTCATTGAGGCTGTGTTGGCCTGAATATGAAGGTGGTATGCATACCACAGTCAGCTTCCAGTGATTTCAGACAAGGGGGCATTGTGCTGCCATGTAAGACATACCAGCAACTTCTCTTAGAGAAGGAGAGTTTCTGTTCCTCCTAAGCATGGCTCTGACCCAACACTCATAACCAATTCTTCCGTTCTGTCTTTGTTCTCCACTCAAAGAGGGGAGTTCGGGCAGCCTACCTACCGCTGTAATGTTGATGGAGACAGTCACCCTGGTGGTTACTCCAGGACTACCTCGAGACCCTGGTGTCCACAGGCCTTGACACTTGGAGTTCTCCTGGAATCACTCCTCGCTTTCCTCTGATAGTCATATCCTTTCTGCTCTTTTTTCAGGATGGGTGGGAGCCTATGTAACCTCACTCAGTATCTTTTCTACCCTCCTTCTACGTATGCCTGCCGAAATTACTGAGGCTGGAAAACTACATTTTTGACATGCCCTTGAAGCTCTGCTTTTAGATGGGATTTAGGGTCCCACCTATCCTTTACAGCCACATGGGTTTTGGAAGGCAGAGGCGGAACACTGCGGGCAGAGGCTGACTTCTTTTGCCTCCACTATTTCTGCCGACAGAGTTGGTTTTTCTGAAAGAGCTGTGGTGTTGAGACTCCTCAGTGCTGGGTCTCTGGCTTCATGAGTGTTGAGAGGCGGGGCATACTGCTTTGAAAACTCCCAGTTAAACTGGGGTTCTGGTACCAGAGTGGCTAGCAACCCTGCTCTAACCAGAAATGGAGGGAGCCAGATGTGGTGTTTACAGTGTGCCTTTCTCAGGATAATTCTTTACCGGGCAAATAGCCTAATGCCTGGCTGTCTGACCCTTGACCAGGGAATCCCTTACAGAGGACGCTTGTTTGTATTGGCAGATACCCTGGTGGCTCATGTCTGACCCATGTCCAGTTTACACCTGCCTGGCCATGGCTCTGGCACTGGGAGCCTGACCTTACGTTCTCCCCTGCATTCCAGAAATATCCCAGCCCAGGGCAGCTCCTACTTCTTCAGATGGAAGGCACAAATTCATCTTTTTTTTTTTTTTTTTTTGAGATAGAGCCTCTCTTTGTCACCCAGGCTGGAGTGCAGTGGCATGATCTCGGCTCACTGCAACCTCCACCTCCCAGGTTCAAGTGATTCTCGTGTCTCAGTCTCCCAACTAGCACCCACCACCAGGCCCAGCTAATTTTTGCATTTTTGGTAGAGATGGGGTTTCACCATGTTGGCCAGGCTGCTTTCGAACTCTTGACCTGAAGTGATCCACTCACCTCCCAAAGTGCTGGGATTATAGGCGTGAGCTGCCATGCCCAGCCCTGGAATGCACAAGTTTAATACACCACCACAATAAGAAACAAGTTCAAAGATTTTTACATAGAAAACCTGGGCAAGGAGGGTGTAGTGAGTCACGAGGGTTCTTCCATCCCTGGGTCATGCGAGGCCAGAATGAAGAGTCAGGCAAAAGAGAGAAGCATGTGGTTATCAGCCATATACATAAGGAAATGGGGTATGGGCCACTTTAAGTTCACAAACTGATGTCTGAACGGTCCATTTAAAGGAAACAATGGGAGAACAGGGGCCTGGTCAGCTAGGTGGGAGGGATGTCTCTAAGTTATTGTCACTGGCCACTGGCTGAGCCATTCAGCTGTGTTGTAGAACTGAAAACTGTGTCAAGGGTGACCGAGCTCTGTTTCTGGTATGAGAAATTTAAATTTGTATTCAAAAGGAAATCTGAGGCAAGATCCAATTAGGAGAATTCCGTGCATGCAGCTCCTTCATTTTGCAGCTGTGGATGGCGGGTGGTGTAAGTGGCTTTGGTCTGGAGCTTGTAGTGCAGCAGCTGATTCCTGATTCCACAGTTTCCTGACTGTGGCAGGGCCAGAAGCTCAATTCTGCAGCGTGGCTTTAGGAGATGTTCTTGAAAGTATAGCCCAAAGTAGGTCTTCTTTAGACCTCTCAGTGATTGTGAGACCCTTTGGCTTTGCTGTAATATAGCGGCCCCCAACCTTTTTGGCATCAGGGACTGGTTTGTGGAAGACAGTTTTTCCACAGACCGTGGGGAGGGGGGTTGATTTTGTGATGATTCAAGCCCATTACATTTATTTAATTAATTTTACTTATTTATTTATTTATTATTTATTTTTGAGATGGAGTCTCGCTTTGTCATCCAGGCTGGAGTGCAGTGGCGTGATCTCAGCTCACTGCAACATCTGCCTCCCAGTTCAAGCGATTCTCCTGCCTCAGCCTCCCTAGTAGCTGAGACTACAGGCACGCACCACCATGCCTGGCAAATTTTTGTGTTTTTAGTAGAGGTGGGATTTCACTATGTTGGCCGGGCTGGTCTCGAACTCCTGACCTCAAGTGATCCACCTGCCTCGGCCTCCCAAAGTGCTGGGATTACAGGTGTGAGCCACCGCGCCCAGCCACATTACATTCATTGTGCACCTCATTTATTACATTGTAATATATAATGAAATAATTATACCCTCACCATAATGTAGAATCAGTGGGAGCCCAGAGCTTGTTTTCCTGCAACTAGAGGATCCCATTAGGGAGTGATTTGAGTGACAGATCATCAGGCATGAGTTTCTCATAAGGAGTGCACAACCTAGATCCCTCACCTGTGCAGTTCACAATGGGGTTTGCGCTTCTGTGAGAATCTAATGCCGCCGCTGATCTGACAGGAGGTACCAGTCCATGGCCTTGGAGTTGGGGAACCTCTGCTGTAATAAATTCCCTTTAGATTAAACTAACTAGCGTAGATTCTATTGTATGCAATGGAACCCTCTCTGGTACATGTGGATTCCCTGCATTTTCTAGTATGTTACAGTCATGACTTCTTATTGAAGAGATGTTTCAAATGAATTATTTTGAGGTCATTTGGTTCCATGCTTGCTTGTGGTTTTTGGTGCTATGATGGTAGGAGCATGTGCTCAGTCAGTCATTTTACTTTCATCTTTCTAGTGAGACTTAATGTTTCTTAGAGGTAATAGAGTCTAATAACATAATAACATAACATAATAAGGGATATTTCTGCTTTTAAGAAGGCTTTGGTCCAAGCCTCTTTCAGTGTGAGAGAGAATATCCCTCCTTTTTTGTCTAGTAAGAAACATTTAGAACCTGCTTTGCATTTTAATAGAAACTATGAGTTGCAGCTCTCTTCATGATATTCAGGGTTAGTACCGACCTTGACTAGATTCCACGTCTTTCTTAGATATATCAGGATTCTGTAGGGAGTCCAGTTAATTTCAAGTTGGTTTGTGTTGTTAACATAAATAACAAACAGAAAGTTTCTAGGCTCTCTAAAAGAAAACAATACTTATTTGGGAATAGAGCATTGCTACGTGAATTTGCATACCACAGTAAACTGTATGTATTCAGGGAGAGAAAGAAAGAATAAAAGTTTTTAAAGTAAAAATGAGGAGGATTATGTAAATGTTTTGAAATGATTATCCTTAGCTACGAAAATCAATAACAAATGTAGCACCAGTCTAAGGTTGTACGGTGAGAAGATACAGTTTATTGAAAGCTACTTCATTATAGGGTAGGGCATCCTCAGAAAGCAAGCAGAGGAATGCACTGTCTTTAAGTTATTCTTATGTAGGGGTCTTGTCTATGTAAAGGCCAAACTAAGCTGTGCCTACATGTGGGTGAGCAGACAGCATGACAAAATTTATTATACTGTTGATTTAAGGAAAATGATTCTTGACATTTTAGTGTGTAAGTAAAGCATAACTATAATTATTTTGAAACCATATATTGTTATGAGTATTGGGACATCTAGACTTTCTGCTGTCGTAGGAGTGCGTCCTTGTAGGTTTTCCTCAACTGTAAACATCTTATGACCATGGGTCATGGCTGGCAAGGAATGTGCCTGGTTAGTCTCAAAATAAAGTGGAACTTAAATTGGTGTCATCCTGGCTCTCCTGGGCTCCTGCTTCCCTAACAACCTTACTGACTTACCAAACACTATGTATTGTATCTTCTATCTAACTATATTTTTGTGCCCATTAGTCAACCTCTCTTTATTCCCTCTTCCCCCATCCTTCTCAGTCTCTGGTAACCATTCTTCTCCTCTCTACCTCCATGAGATCCACTTTTTTAGCTCCCACATATGAATGAGAACATGCAATATGTGTCTTTCTGTGCCTGGCTTATTTCACATAACATAGTGACCCCCAGTTCTGCCCATGTTGCTGCAAATGACAGGATTTCATTCTTTTTTGTGGCTGAATAATATTCTATTGTGTATATATACCACAGTTTCTTCATGCATTGATAGGTACTTAGGTTGATTCCATATTTTGGCTATTGTGAATAATGCTACAATAAACATATGAGCACAGATATTTCTTTGATATGTTGGTTTTTTTGGTACATACCCAGTAGTGGGATTGCTGTCTTTTATGGTAGCTCTATTTTTAGTTTTCTGAGGAACCTCTAAACTGTTCTCCATAGTGACTGTACTAATTTACATTCCCACCAACAGTGTATGAGGGTTCCCCTTTCTCCACATCCTTGCCAGCACTCATTATTCTTTGTCTTTTTTTTCTTTTCTTTTCTTTTTTTTTTTTGAGATGGAGTCTCACTGTCACCCAGCCAGGAGTACAGTGGCACGACCTCGGCTCACTGCAACCTCCGCCTCCCAGGTTCAAGCGATTCTCCCACCTCAGCCTCCAGAGTAGATGGGATTACAGGTGCCCACCACTATGCCCAGCTAGTTTTTGTGTATTTAGTAGAGATGGGGTTTCATTATGTTAGCCATGCTGGTTTCAAACTCCTGACCTTAGGTGATCCACCCACCTCAGCCTCCCAAGGTGCTAGGATTACAGGCTTCAGCCACCACACCCGGCCTCTTTGTCTTTTTAATAAAAGCCATTTTAACTAGGGTGAGAGGATATCTCATTGTGGTTTTGATTTGCATTTTTTCCGTGATTAGTGATGTTGAGCATTTTATTTTATACCTGTTGGCCATTTGTTTGTCTTCTTTTGAAAAATATCTACTCAGATATTTTTCTCGTTTTTAATTGGATTATTTGTTTTTCTGCTGTCGAGTTGTTTGAGCTCCTCATATATTCTGGTAATTAATTCCTTGTCAGTTGGATAATTTGCAAATAATTTCTCCCAGTGGATGGGCTGTCTCTTCTCTTTGTTGATTGTCACTGCTGTGCAAAGGCTTTTTCACTTGATATAATCCTATTTGTCTATTTTTGCTTTTGTAGCCTGTGCTTTTGAGATCTTACTCAAGAACCTTTGCCCAGATTAATGTCCTGGAGCATTTCCCCATTGTTTTCTTCTAGTAGTTTCATAGTTTAAGGTTTTGGATTTAAGTCATTGATCCATTTTGATTTGCTTTTTCTATATGCTTAGAGATAGGGGTCTAGTTTCATTCTTCTGCATGGGGTTATCTAGTTTTTCAGCACCATTTGTTGAAGAGACTGTCTTTTTCCCAGTGTTTGTTCTTGGCACCTTTGTAAAAATGAGTTGGTTGTGAATACATGGATTTATTTCTGGGTTCTCTATTCTGTTGCATTGTTCTGTGTCTTCCTTCCTTCCTTCCTTCCTTCCTTCCTTCCTTCCTTCCTTCCTTCCTTCCTTCCTCTCTCTCTCTGTCTGTCTTTTTTTCTTTCTGACAGGATCACACCCTGTCACCCACACTAGAGTGCAGTGGCGTGATCATAGCTCACTGCAGCCTCTAACTCCTAGGTTCAAGCAGTCCTCCAGCCTCAGCCTCCTGAGCAGCTAGGGACAACTAGTGCACGCCACCATGCCCAGCTATTTTTTTTTTTTTTTTTCCTTTTTTGTAGACATAGGGTCTCAGTATGTTGCTAAGGCTGGTCTCAAACTCCTGGCCTCAAGTGATCTTCCTACCTCAGCCTCCCAAAGTGCTGAGAACACAGTCGTGAGCCACTGCACCTAGCCTTATGTGTCTATTTTTCCCCAAGTACCATGCTGCTTTGGTTACCATTGGTTTATAATGTGTTTTGAAGTCATGTAGTGTGATGCCTCCAGCTTTGTTCATTTTGATCAGGATTCCTTTGGCTATTCAGAGTCTTTTGTGGTTTCATGTAAATTTGGGGACTGTTTTTTCTATTTCTGTGAAGAATGTCGTTGGTATTTTGATAGGAATTTCATTAAATCTGTAGATTGCTCTGGGTAGTATTGACATTTTGACAATATTAATTCTAATCCATGAGCATACAATATCTTTCCTTTTTATATATATATATGGAGTCTCACTCTGTCAGCCAGGCTAGAGTGCGATGGTGCAATCTCAGCTCACTGCAACCTCTGCCTCCCAGGTTCAAGCGTTTTGTCCTTTTTTTTTAGTACAGACACAGTTTCACCATGTTGACCAGGCTCGTCATGAACCCTTTCCATTTTTAAAATGTCCTCTTCAATTTCTTTCATCAGTGTGTTATAGCTTTTCTAAGATAGATCTTTCACTTATTTGGTTAAATGTATTCTAGGTATTTTGTAATTCATGTAGCTATTGTGAATGGGTTTGCCTTCTTGATTTCTTTTTCAGAGTATGTGCTGTTAGTGTATATAAATACTATTGATTTTTGTATGATTATTTTGTATCCTGCAACTTTACTTAGAATTCATTTTTCAGTTCCAACTAAATTCATTTATCAGTTCCAACATTTTTTTGTGGAGTCTTTAGGGTTTTCTAATTATACACTCGTGTTGTCTGTGAATAAGGATAATTTGACTTCTTCCTTTCTGATTTGGATGCCCTTAATTTATTTCTCTTTTCTAATTGTACTGGCTAGGAATTCCAGTACTGTGTTGAATAGGAATGGCGAGTGCGGACATCTTTGTCTTGTTCCAGTTTTTTTTTTTTTTTTTTTTTTAACTTTAAACAAATTTTTATTACACTAAGGTTGTCACATAATTGGATATTTCTCTACTTTGTACACAATTATTCTCACTCTCCACAGAAAGGCTGCTTAAATTCTCCTCTGGTGGTGGCAAGCCCTAAAATCCTGATTTTAACAGAATAGTATTAAAAATGCCTCAGTGATTTAAGTTGAAAGCAGTACATTGGTACATGGCTTTTGCACCCAGTATTAGGAATATACAAATGTCTTTTTATCCAAAAATACAAATAAATTATCTGTAGGCATAGACAATGACAGCAGTCAAACGTTATATATTTGTCACTTGAAACCAGTAACTGATCGTTATAGTGATTTCCTGAACATCAGCTAGCCTCTTCTTCAGTCATTTTCTCCAGCTTCTCTGAAGTTATTGGTAAGGAACACTGCCTTGGACTTCCTGCCATAGTTCATTAATTAAAGTAAAGCACTATTCTAATAATTAGAACTTGCCATCTCCCATAACACCTCCCATTCTACCCATTGCACCCATTACAGGGTGCTTCTCTTTTTTTAGGAATTTCTGTGACTACAACTTCTGCTGTAGTTAACAGAGAGGCCACCCCAGCAGCATCCAATAAAGCACTTCTCACAACCTTTGTTGGCTCAATAATTCCTTTTTCCACCATATTCACAAAATCTCTGACCATGGCATCATAACCAACTTCTGAGGAACTACATAATTTTCTCAACTATCAAAGATCCTTCAACACCTGCATTTTTAGCAACGGTCATTTCAGGAATTTTGAGTGTTCTCTTAATAATTTCTGTACCAATTTTTTGATCTTCATTAGCTGGAGTCAATGAGTCCAAGGCACCAATGCACAAAGTAGGGTACAACCCCCTCCCAGAACAATGCCTTCTTCCACAACAGCTCTTGTAGCATTAAGGGCATCTGTAACTCTGTCTTTCTTTTCATTCACTTCAACATCACTTGTCCCACTAACTGTCAGCACAGCTACTGTATCTGAAAGTTTTGCCAGCCGTTCAGTTTTTCCTTTTCTTATTCACTAGTTGTGACATCCAACTGCTTAATGATTCCTTGAATTTGTTTTTCAATTTGAGCCTTGTCACCTTTTCCTTTTAAGAACATAACATCATCTTTGATCACAGTGACCTCTCCAACTTCTCCTAAGTCATGAGGCTGAACATCTTCGAGATTTAAGGTCAACTCCTCTTCTTCAAACAGTGCACCACCAGTAGCAATAGTTATACCGTTAAGCTGGTTCTTTCTACTGTCACCAAACCTTGGAGCTTTGATTGCTACAACCTGAAGACCAACTTTTAGCCTATTCAAAATGAGTGTACTTAGAGTTTCTCCATCAATATTTTCAGCAATTATGACCAAAGGCTTATGGTGAGCATGGGCAATTTCAAGAGCAGGTACAATGGGCTGGACACTAGAAATTTTCTTTTCACTCAATAGAACATAAGCATCCTGGAATTCACATTTCTGACCTTTTGGTGTATTAATAAAGTATGGAGAAATATATCCTCAAACTTTCATGCCTTCAATAATTTCTTTTTTCTTTTTTTTTTAGACGGAGTCTCACTCTGTCACCCACGTTGGAGTGCAGTGGCACAATCTCAGCTCACTGCAACCTCTGCCTGCTGGGTTCAAGCGATTCTCCTGCCTCAGCCTCCCAAGTAGCTGGGACTACAGGCGCATGCCACCACACCCAGCTAATTTTTTGTATTTTTAGTAGAGACGGGGTTTCACCGTGTTAGCCAGGGTGGTCTCAATCTCCTGACCTCGTGATCTGCCCGCCTCCGCCTCCCAAAATGCTGGGATTACAGGCGTGAGCCACTGCACCTGGCCTCGTGCCTTCAATAATTTCTAATTCATGGGTAGTGTTTTTCCATCTTTACTGTGATGAAACCCTTTCTTTTGACTTTTTGCATTGCATCAGAAATTAGGTTGCCAATTTCTTTGTCTCCATTTGCAGACATTGTAGCAACCTGAGCAATTTCTTCAGGGGTGGTCACAGGTTTAGACTGCTTTTTAAGTTCAGCAATTACAGCATCAACAGCTAACATCACACTTCTCTTGATTTCCACTGGATTAGCACCTTTGCTAAACTTCTTGAAGCCTTTCTTGGCAACAGTAGCAGTGGTAGTGCCATCCCCAGCCTCTTCATTTGTGTTATTGGCAACATCTTGAACAAGTTTAGCTCCGATATTCTTATATTTATCCTTTAAGTCAATGGACTTTGCAACAGTCATACCATCTTTTGTTACTCTGGGACTTCCCCAGTTCTGCTCAATAATCACTGTTTTTCCCTTTGGCCCCATTGTAATGGCTACAGCAGTGGGTAAAAGGTCTACACTTTGAAGCATTAAGACTTAGGCATCTGCACCAAGAATTTTACATCTTTGGCATAAACCCGAGTGAGATAAGGAGCCAGGACCCTCGGCACTGCTCTCATCTGACGAAAGACTGCAGGTAATTGAAGCATTTCTGCAGGGTGGTGGCAGGGCTTGCGCACGCTGACACGGGCTGTCGGTGGTGAGTGAGGTCTCGTTCTACTTCTTAAAGGAAAGGCTTTCAGCTTTTCCTCGTTGAGTATGATGTTAGCTGTGGGTTTGTCATATATACCCAGTTTGTGTGTATTTTTACCCACAACGTGTTGAGCATTTTTTGTCATAAGAGAACATTGAATTTTATTGAATGCTTTTTCAGCATCTATTGAAATGATTACATGCCTTTTGTTCTTGATTCTGTTGACATGATGTATCACACTTGTTATTGATTTGTACATGCTGAACCATCCTTGTATCCCTGAGATGAATCCCACTTGATCATGGTAAATGACCTTTGTAATGTGTTGTTGCATTCAGTTTGCTAATATTCCATTGAGGATTTTTGCATGTATGTTCATCAAGGATATTGGCCTGTAGTTTTCTTTTTTTTATTGTGTTCTTGTCTGGTTTTGGTATGTCAGGTTTGTGTGTGTGTGTGTGTGTGTGTGTGTGTATGTTTAACATTAGTGACTCCATTTTGATTCTGACAACTTTCACAGTAGTTACTGAAATAATAATCTAAGATAGATAAATTTTTTCATTATTTCTATTTTTTCTTCTGAGACGGGGTCTCATTCTGTCACCTAGGCTGGAGTGCAGTGATGCCATCATGGCTCACTCCAGCCTTGACCTCCTGGGCTCAAGCGATCTTCCCATCTCAGCCTCCCAAGTAGCTGGGACTACTGGCATGTGCCACTGCACCTGGTTAATTTTTTAATTTTTTTGTAGAGATTGAGTCTCCCTATGTTGCCCAGGCTGATTTCAAACTCCTGGGCTCATGCAATTCTCCCGTCTTGGCCTCCAAAAGTGCTAGCATTACAGGCTTGAGCCATTGCACCCAGCCGATAGATCATTTTAAATTCATCTTCAAGAATGGTTCTAAAGCTTTACAACCATGTAATTTGTTCAAATTGTTTTTTGTTTCTCTAAAGGCTCAAGGTTGACCAACACTTAAAACACTATGACATAGAGTAGTAGAAAATATTTGCAAAAGACATATCTGATAAAGGACAGCTATCCGAAATATGCAAAGTATTAGAACTCAACAATAAGAAAAGGAACAACCCCACTAAAAAAGAGGCAAAGGACCAAAGGAACAACTCCACTAAAAAATAGACAAAGGACCTGGACAGACACCTCACCAAAGAAGATACGTGGATGGCAAATATGCATGTGTAAGGATCCTGAAAATGATATGGCATTAGGAAATTTCAAATTAATGCCACAATGAGATATTGTTACACACTTATTATACTGGCCAAAATCTAAAACACTGACAACAAATGCTGATGAGAATGTGCAACAATAGGAACTCTCATTCATTGCTGATGGGAATGCAAAATGGTACAGCTACTTTGGAAGACAGCTGGGCAATTTCTTACAAAAACTAAACATACTTTTACCATACACTCCAACAATAGTGCTCTTTGGTATTTACTCAAATGAGTTGAAAACCTGTGTCTACACAAAAACCTGCACACTGATATTTATAACAGCTTTGTTCATAATTGCCAAAATTTAGAAGCAATCAAGATGTCTTTCTCTGGGTGAATGCGTAAATAAATTGTGGTACATCCAGAAAACAGAAGATTATTCAAAACTAAAATGAAATTGGCTATCAAGCCATGAAAAGACATGGGGAAAACTTAAATGCATATTGCTAAGTGAAAGAAGCCAATCTTAAAAGGCTATGTACTGTATGATTCTAACTATATGACATTCTGGAAAATGCAAAACTATAGAGACAGTAAAAAGAAGCATACTTCCCAGGGGTTGAGGAGGAATGAGAGATAAGTAGATGGAACATGGAGGATTTTTTACAACAGTGGAACTATTATTTATGATACTATAATGCTGGATACATGTCCAAAGCCATAGAATATACAACGTCAAGAATGAACTCTAATAAGCTATGGATTTTGGATGATAAACATGTATAAATGTAGGTTTATTGATTGTAACAAATGTACCACTTTCTTGTAGGAGACTGATAGTTGTCTATGTGTGTGTGTGTCAGGGCATGCAGGGTATAGACGGTACTTTGTACTCAATTTTGCTGTGAACCTAAAACTTCTCTAAAAGATAAATTTTATTTTGAAAAACACCATCATACACTAAAACTTTTTTGTCCTTATTTGATAATACTTACAAATAGAATTTTATTAAAATTATATTTAAATGTAGAGTCAAAAGATATGCATGTTTTAGTGAAATATCTTCTATTATTATTACTATCATCATAGTTATTATTATTTGACTTAGAAATCCTCAGTAGACATTATGAATTTAGAGATCAGTAATGTTCATTTTGAAAAAGACATATACTTGATAAAATTGGTTCTTGTTCTTTTGATGGTACTGTGGTTAAGAGTCTTGTGCTGTAATGATCTCAGTTAAAAATAGTAAAAAGAATCTCTTCAGTATTGTGCTGGACTCTGCACAGTTAATGCAACAGGAGGCAGGGTCACCTGCCCATATAGCTTTGTTTGTATCAGCCAGTCGAAATGTCAAGATGGTTCCTTATCCACTGGATAATTTCACAATCCTCCTCTTAATTTGGTTGCTTTGGACACATTCTATCCTGGAAACAAAATCTAGGCTTCATAATACATTCGGAAATAATAGATTCATGTTCTTTTTTTCCAGCTGGTACTGGTAGAGTTCACACATTTACTCCTGCACCATAGGAACAGCTGCTTAAAAAGCTGAAGTGTGTATTTGATTCCATTACATTGGCACAATAGAAAGTCACGTAAAAGACGGAGACTCTCTCAGTTTCTCCATATTTGGAAAATTAATTCCTTTAAGTGCGTTAAAAAAATCTCTACAGGTGGTCACATTCTATGAACTTAAGACCAGAAATGACCTCATCACCTTCAGCTGGCCTAAAAGTTGTCTTTGGCTGCTGCACGCTTCACAAAATCTTGTTAATTATGATTGTTTTTCCTAGTTATAAGTCCTTCTGGATAAGTTTTTATAAAGCATTTATTTTTATCACTTACATAACTACATAAAATATTTTCATTGGTGTCAAAATGTCATGTTATTGCCAAACACATTCCATTTCAATTTCTAGAAATTATTGGAAAGTTAATACCCACACTTTAATGGCACCCTTGCTGTAGTATTAAATCATGCTTTACTGAAATTCACAAGAATTTTTACACTGCATTTATCCAGAATAAAGCACTAGAACAGTTACTTTTTGACCATCTTGTCCGTTAATTACTATGCATGCACTTTCTCTTTAGACAAACAATAAATGAAATTTAGTGTCTTTCTAGAACTGAGTTTTCATGAAAGTGATTGTCATATATATACTCATCATCTGCTTCTCTTTTCAGCACAGTAATGTTTTAGTTCAAGAATCGGTAAGTGAATCTTTTCCCTGGCTTATAGAACTTCACCCTATTTATTTCTATTTCAAGAAAAGTAAAAAATATTTTAAAAAGTAAAATTAGGCAAGAAAGTTGTCTTGCCAGCTAGGCATTTGGTTTCTCCTTAGATTTGTTATTTAAGAAAACTCAGTCTCCCTAGACATCATTTCAAGAATATAATTGTTTAGCTGCAAAGCTATAGTTTTGGGTAGAAAATTCCCTTTGAGGGTTGCACATTGAACCCATATTTAGAGAACCTGAGAAATGAGCTTTCAGCAGTAATCACATTTACTCTTCTCCCCACAGCCTGGGGTGTCTGGAAGAACATCCTCCACCAGGAACGCTGGAGGATGACTAAAGAGCTGAGTCTGATCCAGTTTGCCAGAATAGGTCCATCACCCTGAGGCCCTTTTTTGCCTAGGTCCTGCATATTCCATGCTATGGACTGAATTACGTCCCTGTAAAATTCGTATTTTGAAGCCTTAACCCCCAATGTCATGGTATTTGGAGATGGGGCCTTTGGGAGATAATTAAGTTTAGATGAGGTCATGAGGCCATGGCCTCACGATGGGATTAGTACTGTTAAAAGAAGTGGCACCAGAGAGCTTGCTGTGTGTCTCTTTTTCTGCCATTGTGAGGACACAGGGAGAAGGCGGCCATCTGCAAGCCGGAAAGAGGGATCTAGCTCCAACCATGCTGGTGCATGAAGACTTCTGGCGTCCATAACTGTGGAAATAAATGTCTGTTGTTGAGCCACTCAGTCTATGGTATTTTGTTATTGCACCATGAGCTGAGGATTGGAATTGGCCCCCAACCTAACAATGGTTCCACTTATGCTTTTTTGACTTTATGATGGTGCAAAAGTGAAAAGCATTCAGTAGAAACTCTAATTGGAGTGCCCATACAGTCATCCTGGTTTTTACTTTCAGTATAGTATTCAAAAAATTACATGAGATATTCCACACCTTATAAAATAGGCTTTGTGTTAGGTAGTGTTGCCCATCTGTAGGCTGATATAAGTATTCTGAGCATGTTTCAAGAAGGTTAGGCTAAGTCACGATATTCTGTAGATTCGGTGTATTAAATGCATTTTAAACTTAAGATATTTTCAATTTATGATTAGTTTATTGCGACATAACCCCATCACAAGTCAGGGTGTATCTGTCCATCCCCCAAGGACAAGAGACTTGGAGCCTGAGCACACAGGGATGGTACAAACTCGGATGTTGATCCAGGCAGTTCAGGAACACATGTTTTAAAATTGGAATTGTTGCCTCAATTTTCTCTTTCAGTGTGTAAATAGAACCTCCAAATAAGATTAAATTGAAGAGAAAGTATTAAAGGGCAATATTCCAGTGGAATCCATGAACAGTTTGCTTGCACTGACTTGCTAAGGAAGGAAAATTTTTTAAGTAGTCGTTATTCTTAAGAAAGTTAAATTTATAGTTTAAGTTATGGTATATTTTGTACTGGGCACTGTGCCTTCCTCATAATATTCTTATTAAATATTTGTTGATTTAAGATGTTTTTTACTTCATCACATGTATTTAGCAAAGAGTAAATTCTTATAAAAGAATTTTATCATATCCTTGTGACAAAGCATACTCCGTGCTAAATGTGGTACTAATTACTTGAGTGTGAAGGTGAAGATTTTTCCTGGCAAATTTGGAAAAACGGCTTAAAAAATAGGTACTACACAGCTAAAGAGTCTTTCTTTCCAGATTCAACTCATATACCTACTATCTTGCCTTTCCCTAAGCATATATATTTAAATTCTAGAAACCGCCACATTCACTTATTAAAGCCAAGCATGTGTCTAATATTTATTACACTACATTTTTACTTTTATGAAATACTGCTTGGAACAAATAGTCACCCAGGACAGAGGTCCCGAACCCCTGGACCATGGACCGGTATTCATCTGTGGCCTGTTCGTAACTGGGCTGCACAGCAGGAAGTGAGTGGCAAGTAAATGAGCATTAGTGAGCTCGGCGGCAGCATTAGATTCCATAAGAACCCTATGGTGAACTGCACGTGTGAGGGATCTAGGTGGTGTGCTTCTTATGAGACTCTAATTAATGCCTGATGATTTGAGGTGGAACAGTTTTATCCTGAAACTATCCCCTCTGCCTGCTGGCCATGGAAAAACTTGTCTTTCACAAAATTGGTCCTTGATGCTAAAAAGGCTGGAGACCACTGATCTAGGGCATAGCTAGTTTTTGCCATAGCTATGTCATAACTAGATGTGTTGAGACAAAATCTCACCTGTAGATCTGAGTTGAGCATATGAGCCTATTTCATTGTGGTAGACAATTCTGTCTGACGTGGTCCTCCAAAGATATTCACATCCTAATCCCCAGAATCTGTAAATATGATACCTTACATGGCAAAAGGGAGTTTGTACACATGATTAAGTTAAGGATTTTGATGTGGGGAGATTATCCTGGATTAACCAGGTGGGTTCAATGTCATCAGAAGGCTCCTCCTATGAGGGAGGAAGAAAGTCAGAAATAAGAGTAGGAGATATGATGTTTGAGCAGAGGAGAGAGAAAGAGACAGAGAGATTTGAGGATGATATGCTGCTGGTTTTGTTTTGAAGATGAACGAAGGGGCCCTGAGCCAAGGAATGCAGGCCACCTCTAGAAGCTGGAAAAGGCAAGGAAATGGATTCCCCCAAGAGCCTCCGGAAGGAACACAACCATGCCAACCCGTTTTAGACTTCTGATCTCCTGAACTGTAAGATAATAAATATGTATTGTTTTAAGCCAATAAATTTGTGATAATTTGTTATAGTAGCAATAGGAGAAGAATACAGCAAATCAACACTGATTTTATTTTCTTAACATGGTGCAACTAATACCAACTTAAAAGCAATTTAAACTTTACACACTAGTTGTCAAATTCTCTGAAGAGACAAATGTAAGTGGATATAAGAGACTAATTTAATCTTCTGACATCTATGGGCACACTGAAGACTGGGAGAACTGGTAGTGTTCACGCAGTGTTTGTCCAACCCTTTAATCCAGCACCCTCTAGACCTGCACTGTCCACCCCACCTGGAGCTACTGTGCCCTGGAATTGTATCTAGAATGTAATGAGATGTGCAGGAAGTCTAAGATACACTATGGATTTTGTAAAGAAGAGTACAAAAATACCTTGATGATTTTTGCTTTGTTTTGTTTTTGAGACAGTCTTTTTCTGTCATCCAGGCTAGAGTGCAGTGACACAATGTCGGCTCACTGCAACCTCCTCCTCCTGGGTTTAAGCAATTCTCCTGCCTCAGTCTCCCGAGTAGCTGGAACTACAGGCACGTGCCACCATGCCTGGCTAATTTTTGTATTTTTAGTAGAGATGGGGTTTCCCTATGTTGCCCAGGCTGGTACAAACTCCTGACCTCAAGTGATCCACCTGCCTCAGCCTCCCAAAGTGCTGGAATTACAGGTGTGAGCCACTGCGCCTGGCAATAATTTTAAAATATTGATCACATGTTGAAATGATACTAGTTTGGATATATTGGGTTAAATATATTATTAAATTTAATTTTAACTTGTTTTAACTTAATGAATGCTGTTACAAGAAAACTTACATTGCACATATAGGTCATATTTTATTTCTTTTGGACAGTGTTGCTCTATACAGATGAATTCTATGTAATGATGTAATTAATATCATGTAGGTTACTTATGTCAATTGATAGATTATTGATTAATGATTAGACTGCTGCAGTTGAGAAAGTTGATGGATTTATTTATATATATATATTTATGCAGTTTAAAACGAGTATCTCCGTTTTTTGTAGTCATATTTTGCTAGAGTCTGACCTCTACAAATTTCAGGTTACATTGTGCTGAGTTAAGTCAGACTTTGAAAAAACTATCTGGAGGAATGCCTAAGGAATAGTGAGAAATCCTGTTGGCAGCTCAAAGGTGGCATTTTTGGATGGCGGGAGGTAGGGTTTTCTATGTTGGGTGAAAGTGACCTTTGTGGATGTTTTGTTGCCTTTTTTTTTTTTAAAGGAAGGAAAGGTAGTCCATAACTATGAAGACATTGTTACTATGAAAACCTTAATTTAGGTAATTTTTTTTTTTTTGGTAAAATGAAAAACGTATTTTTTCCTTTTAGTGTAGGATTACTTACAGGGAAGACAGAATTAAAAAGAGGAGGCAGATTGCTTGGATAAAAATCACCCAATTGAAGCCATTAGGAAAGACCTAAACCTTGTGGCTCCATTAACACATGTGTGTCTGGTTAGGAATAGACTATGCTACCAATAGAATGATGAGGTTAGAGCTTCCTAGACCATTGGCAAACTAATTTTTTTTTTTTTTTTAAGGAAACAAATTTATTTTTATTTTTCTGAAAATATCAGGAACTATGAAAAACAAGGTTGATATTTGGCTGTACCAAAAGCAAAGTACAAGTAAAAATAACATTTGAAAACCATGTTTAACCTTAGAGAAACATGTTTTAAAATACAAAGTTTAACATTCTTTTCTCTATAGAGCTAAACAAGTTTTCTCAACCACAAGACTGCAGGTTTTTTGTTTGTTTTTTTTTTTTTTTTTTAACTGACGTAATTTTTAGAAGAAAAAACTAAAGGGGAATTAAAAAGCACTCACCTCCTACCCTGGAATCTCATCATTTATAAAATAACATGCTCAAATGTCAGTGAAAATAAACAGTTGATAAACCTGAAAACAAGTCTTTTAATGAGTTCAGGTTACAACCAAACAGAGGATTTTGTAGCTGGGAAGGAACAGCTTGTATAACAACCGAGCCTTACCAAATACAAATAAATATAAAAGGCAACTAAAAACAAACTATAAAATCAAAATCTTTCTGTAGAGTGGCAACTTTCACAAAGTAAAAACAACTTAGTTCCACAGAGTTGCATATTCTGTAGGCACACGGTCAATTTTTTTCCACGTCCTTTTGTCATGCACTATCAAAATAAAAGAATGTCATGGAGTATGTCTGCTGAGGAAGGCACCAAAATTCTATCCTCCCTATTCCCCTAAATAATATTAATAAATCTCTTATCAATCTTTTCAAGGTAACTTCAACACCATTAAGAATTAACATTCTAAATATGTAAAGCTATAGAAGGAAGGTCCTGCCTATTCTCTTTGCCCCTCTCAAATCATTCTAGTCTGGTTTACCAAACAGAACTGCTAGCTACGAGGATAAAAATATATTCCCATGTTCACTAGCCATTAAATAAACATAGCCACTTGTGCAGGAAGCCTAACATTTTTACTACTTCCTAACTTTTTAAAACTTAAGGATAAGCCCATTTCCACAAGCTAATTTTACAGCTCCTTAATATTCTTATTCTGGACAGTTTACTTTGCAGACTTTGTTGGTGTCTGCCTTTTTCAATTATTTTACCCAAAAAATAGGCCATGAAAAAACTTTCAAATTCAGGAAACCCCTGCAGGGAATCCTTATGGTGTGTGAATGTGAGCACTAAGTTGAAGAATACTCTTATTTCACAGAAATGTAGGACTGTCAGACAAGAGCTGAGTTCACTCTCTTCTTTCGGAGACAAAATTTCAAGCTGAGCAGGTTTGCAGAAGGGGTTCCCCATACAGTCATATACTAGTGCTGGGAAAAGGAGAGAAAATACTACTTAATTGGGTTTTGTGGTTCCTCCAGGTGGGTTCTAGAAAGATTTGAGAGTTGTACTCTTCATTTTCAAGTCCAAGTGGCTGCAGAAACATTTCAAGAATCCCCCGGCAAGGTAGCAAATCAGTTTCCTTTTAGATCTAAGACTCTTGTCACTTTAAGAAAAAAATTTTTCCCCAGAACCTTTCAGAGACTTGTTCATTTGTTCATGTGATGAAAATCATCTGCTAAATAGGCTGGTTTCTGTAGCCATTTTTCATTTCCAAAGCACTCAGCAAAAGCTGGCTGTTTTCTTGTAAGTACTTGGCAATTCACCTTTCAACTCAAATGTCCTGTAGAGAACTCCCTCTGATAAGTCACTGGATGTCTGTATGGTGCAGGAGGTTTATGTGCTGTTTGTCCAGGTTTTTGTTTTGGGTGTTTTAATTTTTTTAACATTTTTGCATAAATGGGGGTCTTTGATACAGGTAACCAGTTTTGTAGCATTATTCAGAACGTTACTGTATCTTCCAGTTTTTTGATATCAGCATCTCTCTGAAGAAAGCAGTGTGCTATAACGTCAACATCAGGATTTCTTTCTTTTTTTTTTTTTTAATGACGCAAAATTACTTCCGGAGACAACCACTGATGGGGCACCAGGAGGGTAGATAACAGACCTCTAGTTACCAAATAGGATGTCACAACATTATAAATTGGCCTTTGTTTTGGTAGCCTAGAAATAGAAGAAGTTTTCTTTGAATTTCATCATTTACAAATCTTACAAATGCTACAGCATGACAAATGTTTGTGAAACCTGTTGACTCATCATCCTGGATAGAGAAGCCGCTGCTTTTCAGTTAATGATGCAAAACCTTTTTAGCATCATTTGAGATATCAGACTTATTGAGAATAAAGTCTTTTATTCTCAAGACTTACTGAGAATAAAGTCTTTTCAATCTTGTACTGCATCCTGCCCCAGCATTGTAATGTTATTAGATTCTCATCAAGTATGCATATTTTCCTTTCCTGAGATAAGTTCTGCTACTAGATAATTCGCTTCCTAAACCTTTTGACTAAATGTGATTTTTGAACAAAAGCCTTACTGTTTTGATAGTCCAAAAGCAATTTGAAAATAATGAATATTCTTTCTTGTCAAGTGGCTGTGACTTATAGTTACAATTTCTAGTTTTGTAAGTTGCATGCCACAGACTATGCACAATGGGATAGGACAGCTTGGACTGAGTTCATATAAAACCCTTGAGGACTAGCTTTCATTATAAAGACAGAGTTTCTTTGTCTCCCTTGTTGCACTAGAATACTGAAGTATACTCAGAAGACCAAAATTCTTCATCACCAACCTTTTCAGAAATGTCTGTAGCTCTGTGCCTAAAATGGTTCTCTTCTTTCTCACATCTTGCCTTCCCAAATTGCAGCACTGAACTGTCAGCTTTGTTACACACAAATGTTAATAAAATATAAAAACAGACGTAGCCAAACAAGAAAATCACAAAAGTACAAAAACTTCACCAAACAATTCACTTCTAACCTACATGTTCCACATTCTTGCAATGTTTACAACAAAGTGGCAGGGGGACAGCTGAGCTGTGGCATGTAAAAACTCCTTCCTTCGAATGAAAACTCCCCTCTGATTTTCTACTTTACAGTCAGTTCACTACAGTAAGTCAGCTGGCACTGCATAAGAGGAGCCTGGGAGAGGCCAGCATCCCCCTCCCCTCCCATTCTTCCCTCTTTGCAATAGTGTGGCACATGGGTCTGCCTCTACATAATTCCATAAGGGCTGAAAGATCCCTAACAAAACGATTAACAGGGCTATGCAATCATTGTTCACTACTGTGAGAACAGCATAATGCAGCACACAAATAAAAAACTGTTTTTAGTCACAATTCAAGGTGGAACCTCAGCAACATCTCATAGAGCCCCAGTTGAGAAACCCACCTCCAGCACCAAAAGGCCTCCTATGGGAGATCATTTTCATTTGATTTGGACCCTTCTGTGGCTTGACTTGCAAGTTCAGGTTTGGCTCCTCCCTCATTTACCACCTGCGGATTAGACGGTTTCGTCTGCCCCAGCTCCTCAGTATTCTCTAGTGCCTGCTGGTTATTTTTCCCTTCTGCTGTGTTGTTTCGATCTGATTTGTCAGCAGCTTCCAGTTTACCTTCTTTCCCATTTCCCTGCTCTGAGTTAAGCTGTGATGGATCCTTAGAGCTCTTTATCACCTCCTGGAGACTGAATTTTCTTTTTCTTTCTTTTTCTTTCTTTTTTTGAATGCTCTGTTGCCAGGCTGGAGTGCAATGGCACCATCTCCCACCTCAGCTCACTGCAACCTAAGCCCCCCGGGTTCAAGCGATTCTCCTGCCTCAGCCTCCTCCCAAGTAGCTAAGACTACAGGCCCGCACCACCATGCCCAGCTAATTTTTTAATTTTTAGTGGAGATGGGGTTTCACCGTGTTGGCCAGGATGGTCTTGATCTCTTGTCCTCGTGATCTGCCCACGTCCTTGGCCTCCCAAAGTGTTGGAATTACAGGCATGAGCCACTGTGCCCAACCGGAAATTGTATTTTCTAAATATGTAATCTTTCACGACACTCAGGCAACAGACAGCTTTGATGATTTCTACTACCACCATGTACTGTGGATTGGTGAGATCCAGTTTATTTTCTGAATTGAGGGTACACACTATTCCTCCCAATTCTTTGATAACTTCTCTATTCATGTGACTGTGTCTGGAGTTGGTTCCTTCTGGTGGGTTCGTGATCTCACTGACTTCAAGAATGAAGCCACGGGCCTTCCTGGTGAGTGTTACAGCCCTTAAAGGTGGCATGGACCCAAAGAGTGAGTAGCAGCAAGATTTTATTGTGAAGAGTGAAAGAACAAAGCTTCCACAGCATGTGAGGGGACCAAGTGGGTTGCCACTGCTGGCTGGGGTAGCCAACTTTTATTCCCTTATTTGTCCCCTCCCATGTCCTGTTTCTCTCCTATCAGAATGCCCTTTTCTCAATCCTCACAATGATTGGTTACTTTTAGAATCCTGCTGACTGGTCCATTTTACACACCTCTTGCTAGCTACAGAGCATTGATTGGTGCATTTTTACAGAGTGTTGATTGGTTCATTTTACAAACCTCTTGCTAGCTACAGAGCACTGATTGGTGCATTTTACAATCCCCTTGTAAGACCGACTGGTTCTCCAAGTCCCCACTGGACCCAGGAAGTCCGGCTGGGTTCACCTCTCATGACTGCTATTTTGAGATTTGTACACAATCTGAAACGTCCCTTTGCTTGGAGCTTTAAACTAGGGTTCCAAAAATGTTTCTGCATATTTTTTCATATCCTCTAAAAAAGCCTTGCATGTGCCTGAGATGGGTAACATTCGTAGAATAACTTGAGTCTTCTTGGTTTTGTACACATCCTGGAGAATATGATGCACCAATTTATCAGGTTCTATCCTGAGTGTCCTGATGAAGACAATGTTATTTGCTCCACTTTCCACTAACTGAAATCTTCTTAGGCTTATCTCTGTAGATGCCTTCATGTCACCAACTTCTTTCTTCAAGGCAGCCTCCACATCATCATCTTCTCCCTCACTTCCAGGGGGCTTCTGATCCTTGTCTGTAAACTTTTCCAGCCTATACGTGTTGTCGCCATATTCGTTGAGTAGGGTGTAGGCCTCCTCTACACACTTGGGCTGGTTCATGTTGCAGGTGATGAGGATGCCCCATAACCTGGGCTATAGCTGACTGGGTCCGCCAGAGTCGCAGCGCCGAGCCCACTTGGCCAGCACATACTGAGCCTTGCCTCTGCGCTTCCCGCCGCCAGGCTGAGGAGGCTGCTGGGCAGCAACCGCCATGATGTGTGCAAGCTGAGAGGAAAGAGAAACGTTTCTCCACAGCTGTTGGAGTCCTCACCTCCCGGCAAACTTCTGCACGGTTTAGGGGTGTGAATAGAAGAAGTACGATGGTTTCAGCATTTGGGATACATATGCCTTTTTACCTGCAGACCATGAGTAGTTTTTAATCACTTAAGTGTTTTTGTCTTCTCACAAAGGTTTCATGGACACCTCTTTCTCTTTCCGAAGAAACAAATTTCTTTTGAAATCCTGTTAGTGTTTCATGAAGGCATCTAGCCAGTGCAGCTTCCTAGAAGGAAACTTCCTTCTTAGGAAACTAAACAAGATCCGAAAGCAATTATGCTTTGCATGGCGATCACTTAGAGTTCAGTGTGGGAAAAAAACATATATGTGTATATTAGGCGTGTGTGTGTGTGTATATATATATATATGCAAAAGCAAAGTGATGTGTGTTTGGTAAAAGACAAAAGCCTTCTGCGCACTCTATACCATTTTGGGAATACTAAATATCACCTAGGACATGAGGCTCATGGTTTGACACTCAGCATGAAAAAATATATATTAAGAAAATGTGTTCTGGGCATAGTGGTTTGCACCTGTAATCCCAGTACTTTGGGAGGTTGAGGTGGGTGAGGCTAGAGGCGAGCAGTTCGAGACCAGCCTGGCCAACGCAACAAAACCCTGTCTCTACTAAAAGTGCAAAAATGAGCTGGGTGTGGTAGTGCATGCCTGCAATCCCAGCTACTTGGGAGGCTGAGGTAGGAGTATTACTTGAGCCCAGGAGACAGAAGGTTGCAGTGAGCTGAGATTGAGCCACTGCACTCCAGCCTGGGAGATAGAGCAAGAGTTTGTCTCCAAAAAAGAAAAAAAGAAAAGAAAAAGAAAAACAGAAAGTTTGTACAAACTTTATAATTTCAATAAGTAAATAAGTGTCATAAATGATTATTAGTGGAAGGATTTCTCTTTAAATTACTTGGATCATCCCTCCCCCAACCCATCACCAGTTTTTTACTTTATTTTGTAGAGGCTGCCACACTCATCTAGGGGCTGCGTCTACTAATTGATGTAAGTATTGACCACTTATGGGGTTTTAGTGAAATAGTAACCTCTGAAAAGTTTCCCCACTTCCTGAAAAATCCATGTACATTTATCATTTTGATATATGTATATATATACAGAAAGGTTATCAGGGCCAGGTGGATTGCTTGAGCCCAGGAATTTGAGACCAGCCTGGGTAACATGGCAAAACTCCGTCTCTACAAAAAAAACACAAAAAAATTAGCCGGGTGTGGTGGTGCGTGCCTGTAGTCCCAGCTACTCGGGAGGTGAGGTGGGAGGATTGATTGAGTGAGCCATGTTCACGCCACTGCACTTCAGCCTGGGAGACAGAGACCCTGTCTCAAAAAAAAAAAAAGGAAAAAGAGAGACAAAAGTTATCAGAAAGTAGGGAAAACTTTTGAAAGAGCGCTTGGATAAGATGGAAGTCAGCTGCTATCAGAGGCTAATATCCTAACTGGACTTCCATTGGCAAATATCCTGTTTTTTTCCCAGTGGGCAGTAGAATGTATATTTCTTGGCTTTGCAAGAATACGAAAATATCCCATTCATTAACTTAGGTTTCATGCTTCAAATAAACAATTGCCCTGATTTCTAAGATAAGATACAGTTAGCTATGAATGCATATAGGCAGAATCTGGTGCATATGTTTATCTCAAATCCAGGGCTGTTTTTATGTTTTACAGACCATGCCCTGCAAGTCTAAGTGGGGTAAAGTTGTCAAGGCAGGAGGCTGAGTGAGGACACACCAGCTTTACCTGCCTTGGGGCACTCCTGGGATTGATTGGTTTCCCCAGAGCCATAAAATTTTTATTATTCTTCTGCGTATATCAGGCCATGGAACTGTGTGGCCTTCTGGGATTTCTGCTGCTTGTAAAATGGCACAACATTTTTGTTGGCTGAAGTGCAGGGTGAGAATTGCTCATCAGCCTTCCAGAGAAACTGGAGACCTCTTTTAGGGTCATTGGTTAACCTGCACCAGAGGGCAGTTAATGAGTCAATGAAGGAAATGCTAACATTAAATTTAAATGTGTGAAGAAGGATTCCTCCAAGCATCAGATGAGCTAGATGGGGTAGGAACATTGAGAGTGAAAATCTGGGAAATAACCAAGTGCTTTGTTCTTTTCTAAGGCATGCAGAACTCATTACTGCTGATGGAAGCAAAAACAACAAGGCTGAGTGCCTTCAATAGGTCAGAGGTTAGACACCCTCTGGCTCAACTTTACTGGCCAGTCTTCATTAGGTGAGCAAAGAAGCCTCTAAAGAGAAGAAGCTTGTTTGCCCTACTGGAAGAGCAGTCATTGCTTTTATAAATAATCAATACCACATATCTTTACATATAGTTTCATCATACTTAAAAGATTTCAGCTTCTTCGTGGTATAGAAGTTACAGATGGATTAAAACCAAATGCTTAAAATTCACCCCCCCAGAGAATATGGAATTGGTCTTAGAAAATGGTAGTCTTTAAGATGAGAGGTAAGTCAGGTACTAGATATCTCTTACTGGAAAGTCCTACTGAATTCTTCTGATCTAAATGAGTATAATTGAGCCAGTTGGAGTAGCAAAAATAATTTCAGGTGGTATAATGCAGCAATTATAAAGCAGGCCTTGGAACTGGCAGACCAGGTGCCAAATCCCTACTAATTTCAGTGTTATTTGACAGAGTAGAATTACAGTATATAGTTTAACAAAATAGTTGTACAGAGGTTTATTCAGCTCTTTTGCTTTTAAAGAATAGTCACCAATTCCAACAATTAAAAGAATTTTAATGTATCAGTATGATATGTATGTTTAGGTACACACACACACATATATATATATTTATATTTATATTTGAGAAAGATTATCTCTTAGAAATCCAAGAACAGGATTTGTAATAGAACAATTTCTAGGGGAAGTCATTTGGAACACAACACAAGTTTGGGATCCTCAGAAGTAGAAGTCCATTAATTTCACTCCGAGCGCCCAGTGTTAATGTGAAGACACTATGCATCTGTTATCTTCTCTGTACTCCCCTGTCCACCAAAGGGCTTGTGTTTTCTGTATTTCACAATTCAGGCTCTTGAAACAGGCATTCTGGCCTGTTTGAGCACAGACTTATTGGCCAGGTCACATTTTAGCCCAATCACTAGTTTATGGATTGGCTGGTGATGGGACAGACAGGTCTTTATTCCTAATCCAATTAAAGATGTTCATTAAGAAGGCTGCCCTTCAGTGAGGGGAATGGGTGGACAACTTCTTTTTGCTAGGGTATAATGAATGATATGCCTGACAGTCTTTGAGAGTTTGTTATGGGTAAGTTAGATCTGCATGCCATCTTACTTTCTGATTACACTTCTTCACAGTCATTGAAACACAAGTGGAAAGAAGATAAAGATCCCTGTTATTTGAGAGCAAATCTTCTGAATATCCATTCCATGAAACTCAGATACCCTCTCCAGGTAAGACTTAACTTTGTAAACTATTCACGGCAGAAATGTAAACATAAAGAAATTGCCCTACACACTAGGTAAGTAACAGAGTGGAGTGAATCTTAAGCAAAAGGGTCAAGTAGGCAATGAGATTTTTTTTTTGTCAGAGTCATTCTTTCTTTTCAAACTCAGAGGTATTTCATATACTAGCAAATTAAAGCCAGCTGCGCTTTGGGAGGAAGAGGATGTTATTTAGTTGGCAGATAACCTTAAATCGCACCTTTGCCCCATAGCCTATGGCCTTGGGTAAATAAGTGAGCTTCTTTGAGCTTTAATCTCCTCAATGCCAAATGTAACTATCTGCTATGGTCTGAATGTGTTCCCCCAAATTCGTGTATTAAAAACTTAATCCCCAGTGCAGCAGTGCTGAAAGGTGAGTCTCTTTGGGAGGTGTTTAGGTCGTGAGGGCTCTGCCCTTATAAATAGATTAATGCTATCAAACTAGGACTTGATGGAGGGAGTTAGTCTCTCTTGACCGTCTGACGTCCCCCATATAAGGACACAGCAAAAAAGCCCTCATCAGACACCAAATGTTGGTGCCTTGATCTTGGACTTCCCAATCCCTAGAACTGTGAGAACATAAAATTCTCTTCTTTATAAATTACCCAGTTTCAGGTATTTTGTTGTACTAGCACAAAACACACTAAGACACTATCATACAAGGTCATTGTTCTAAATATTGTATGAAAGAGGTGGGTATATGATGGATAATTATTTCATAAGTACTAAAAAAAATGATGGTAGGGGCACCTAAGAACTCTCATTTTACAGATGTGGGAACTGGGGCTTGAGAATTATTTCTGTTGTTTAAGTTCAGTCAGCTTACTTAGTCAAAACTAGAAGTCAGGGCCGGGCGCGGTGGCTCAAGCCTGTAATCCCAGCACTTTGGGAGGCCGAGATGGGCGGATCACGGTGTCAGGAGATCTAAAAAACCATCCCAACACATAACATGGTGAAACCCCGTCTCCACTAAAAAAATACAAAAACTAGCTAACAGGTGGCGGGAGTGGTCCCTGGAAGAGCTGGGAGCTGAGGCAGGAGATCGGCATGAACCTGAGCAGTGAGCTGATCCGGCCACTGCACTCCAGCCTGGGCGACAGAGTGAGACTCCATCTCAAAAAAACTAGAAGTCAGGTCTCTTGACTTCCGAGGCCAGTGTTTTCTCAAGCTACCTCTAAGTTATTCTACAATTCCAAAAACTTGCTCTTAAGACTGTGGATGTAGCTAAAGTTATAGCTTCCAGTTTGCCTACAATGAACAAAACTATTTTTATTATTAGGCTGAATTTCTTTTTTTTTTTTTTTTTTTTTTTTTTTTTTTTGTGAGACAGAGTTCACTCTGTCACCCAGGCTGGAGTGCAGTGGCGCTATCTCAGCTCACTGCAACCTCTATCTCCTGGGTTCAAGCTATTCTCCTGTCTCAGCCTCCTAGGTAGCTGGGACTATAGGCATGTGTCACAATGCCTGGCTAATTTTTCTTGTTTGTTTTTTAACTAGAGACGGGATTTCACTATGTTGGTCAGGCTGGTCTCGAACTCCTGACCTCAAGTGATCTGCCCGCCTTGGCCTCCCAAAGTGCTGGGATTACAGGTGTGAACCACCATGCCTGGCCAAAGTTCTTTTTTTTAAAAAAGAGAATATATCTGGTCCTTATTTCTGTGAAGACTGAATAACTGTTAATAGCCCAAATTACTAACTGTCCTAGAGGAATGTGTTTTAATAGTAACACAAGTCTTAAAGAAGTGAAACTCCTTAGCTAGGCATCCCTGAGCCTCCCTGGCCTCCTGTAGTCACTCTGGCCACATGGCTAACCTCGTGTAGCTCTAAGATCAAGGAGTCAATCCAAGGCTTCCAACTGGTAGTCAAGCTCCAGACTGAAAGGCCATGAAACACAAGTAACCTGAGCTCATCTGGCTGAGCGTCACAATCCAGAAATGTTTTTCATGCCATGCACTCCTCCGCCATGTGAGCAAAGCATGGCATGGTGCAGTGGAAACTTTGTGTAATCCATTCTATTTTAAATTACCAAGGAGTTGAATTTTATGAAATACTAAAGGACTAGATTCTAGAAGACCTTCATAGAATACAGATGGTTTGTTCACATAATTTTTGTCTTTGCTCAGGAGTGCAAGATTTTCCAAGCACGTCTTCCTTCTTCCACTTAGAATTCCTTCACAGACTCTTGTTGTTGTCTATTTTGTGTAAAGCACCATAGGAAATACAAAACGATATTTTATATGCTTTCTTTCCCCATAGAGCTTGTTTTCCAGTTGACATATGAATGGAGACTCCGTGAGGTCTGGAACTTTGTCTGTTTTATCCACTGTTGGGATCTTGTGCCCAGAACAGCATCTTGCAGAGAAAAGGCACCTAAGGAACATTTGTGGAATGTATGGATGAACATTAGTCATAACCAACAAACATTTATATGTCTAATATTTATTCCCCCCTCCCTCATTTTTTTCTTTAGAGATGGGGTCTTGCTGTGCTGCTCAGGCTGGACTCAAACTCCTGGGCTAAGCTGATCTTCCCACCTTGGCCTTCCAAGTAAGTGGGATTACAGGCATGTGCCACAGTGGTTGACTGTGCCCCCTAGTGTTTTTTATTTTTTATTTTTTTAGACGGAGCCTTGCTCTGTTGCCCAGGCTGGAGTGCAATGGCACGATCACAGCTCACTGCAGACTCTGCCTCCCGGGTTCAAGTGATTCTCCTGCCTCAGCCACCTAAGTAACTGGGATTACAAGTGTGCACCACCACGCCCAGATAATTTTTGTTATTTTTAGTAGAGATGGGGTTTCACCATATTAGCTAGGCTGGTCTTGAACTCCTGACCTCAAGTGATCTGCCTACTTCAGCCTCCCAAAGTGCTGGGATTACAGATGTGAGCCACCGTGCCCAGTTTGTCCCCTAGTATTTTAAGTACAGTTGCTGCCTCATTTGATTCTCACAATTCCACGAGGTAGGAACTATTAATGTTTCCATTTTGAAGATGGGGAAACCGAGGCTTAGAAAGATTAACTTTTCCAGTGTTCCCCAGTGGTTATCCTAGGATTTGTAGCAAAGTCAGCTGGCCCTGAAATCTGTTCTCTTGGCCACTGTGTTCTGTTGCCTCTGAATACTATGCTGTCTTCTCCCTCAGAGTAAAATACACTCCTTACCTGTTTTTATAACCCAAAATCAAGAGGTGTTTGTAATGGCCTCACATCTGTGATATAAACAACAACGGGCTGGAAAGTTTTGGAGAGTCTAAACCAGATGTGGGATTAAAGCTGCCCTTGAGGGACAGGAAGGATTTGAACAGGTGAGAAGTAGAGCTCTTCTTCTCACTTAGACTTCTGGGAGAAGTTGGCTTGAAAATCCTCTCCATAATGTTATTATATTATAATCTCATAAAATATTATAGTTATTATCTTTCATCTTTCACCCAGCTTCATCATCTTAAACAGCTTGTGTGGGTGAGCATACAGTCTTGTTCATATTTCTATACAAGCTCAGCACCTAGCATGGCACCTTCTCTTTGATTTGATTGAAATTGAATTATCATTGATGGTAAGCTGGTTGGGCTTGGGAAAGTATTCATGCCAAACCTTGAATTCAGATAGGCTTTTCTTTTTCATGTTTTTCTCCAACCCTTCCTCTGCTTTTGAAGAAGTCCTAAAGTAAAAAAGAACACAACTCTTCATATGAAATCATTTTTGACATCTTCAGAGATTTCCTAGGTTCTGGCCCAAGCCTGACTGTTGTTCTGTTCCACCTACATTTTTCCTACACTTGAGGGATTTCAAAAAATGTACTTAATGATTTGGACTTATTTTAATTTTCTCTAACTTATTTATTTTTTCTGAGGTTAAGAACATTTTGTAAATTCACTAACCAAAGATATTTTGCACACAATGAAAGAGTTTTTAAGAAACATTGGATCAGAGTTAGAATATTTCCCCAAGGAAAGGAAATACACAAAATAGTCACATGATTGATTGAAAAAACAAAGCAAGAGAACTAAAATATCCTCCTGAACTAGTTCCTAAGGTACACTCTTTTTCCATTCTGAAACAATGACTAGTCTGCACTGTTTGTTTTTTGAAGTGAAACTTTGGTGGGAAAATTTATAACCAAAATTTCTGTAATTTCACACTAAGATTCTTTCTCTTGCCAAACATTTTGATGTGAACTCAGGCATTTATCCTCATATGTTTTCCAGCCTGTTCAGGTGTTCATCTCTCTTGTTCTCAATAAATACTAAATTTTCAAGTCAAGCTTCTGGAAAGGTAGTTTGGTCATGATGTTTTTGTAGAGTGATTATAATGCAAATTTTCTTTTATTTGTTTATAATAAGGAACACAAACCCCTGGTGTGAATTTCACTTTCTGAGGATCTGATATTAGTAAAGAAGTTAATTTGGAAAATGTTGGCTATCTGAAGAAGACTGACAAATCATGAATGACCTAATTGGTAAGTTGACAAAGCTATTGAAATTGCTAAATTGACAGACCAAAATTGACAAATTGATAAACATTTTTTTGAGCAGTGACTATATGCAAAGCCAAACTTCCAATTGAAATTTGCTCTGTACTAAACAGAAGCAAAGATGTGGGGGCTTGGAGTAGGCACCTAGTTAGCAATGTCATTCGTTACTCCTGCCAGTAGATCACGGACAAGAATGAACTCTTCCCATCCTGTTCCTCTTTCTAACTTACTGTAACTGGGCAGTACTGTAACTGGACTCATCTCACACCCAGATCAGTCAGTTTTTATAACTGACATTTTCTAATGTATTCAGCTCCATTAGCAGTGCCACCAAATATTACTTCTGATTTCTTAGGAATTAATTCAAACTTTTTTCTCCAGATTTCATCATGCTGAGAAACATTTCTCATGCCTGCAAGAGCTACTATCTATTTCCATAAGTCAAGTTCAAAAATATTGATAGACTTATCTTTGCCCCAATGTCAGTAGCTGTCAGAGACTCAGGAGACTCTAAAGATGCATCAGTAATAGTAGTAGACATAGCAATCGTAATAGTAGTAAAAGTAGCAGAAATGACAGTATTTACTGGATGCTTTCTACTCAGGCACTGTGCTAAGCACTTTATTTTCAGTTACGATTTCATTTCGAAGTGACATAAAGCCCACTAAATTATTTAGTTAGGGGAAATAAGGGCATTGAAAAATGTAAGAACTCAATAGAAGAAAGTAAATATAGCCAGGTATAGTGGCTCACGCCTGTAATCCCAGCACTTTGGGAGGCCAAGGCCAGTGGATCACCTGAGGTCAGGAGTTCACGACCAGCCTGGTCAACACGGCGAAACTCTGTCTCTACTAAAAATACAAAAAGAGGCAGGAGAATTGCCTGAACCCAGTAGGCGGAGGTGGCAGTTAGCCAAGATCACACCACTGCACTACAGCCTGGGCAACAGAGTGAGACTCCATCTCAAAAATAAATAAGCCCAGAGAAAAAATGTCAATCTATTCAATTAAAAGTGGGAAATTGAAATGATAGTCAAGAACTTCCCCTCTCAAAAAAAAGCCCACCCAGATGGTTTCACTGGTGAGTTCTACTAAACTTTTAAAACACAATGAATTTTCTGGCTCTACCACTTGGACTGTATAAGGTTATTTTACCTCTCTGAGCCTTGATTTCTTCTTCTATAAAATGAAATTGTAACTGAAAATAAAGATAATATATGCCACTATAGCTACTGCCTCTATAATATATATGGACATTTAAATCTTTTTCTTTGTTTTGGTCCTAGCCCTTTAAAGATGACTTCCACATTGTTTGAAATTTCTATGCCCTTACTTATCTATTTTGTCTGCTTGTTCCATCAGTTACAAAGAGAGGTGTGTTGAAGTCTCCCACTATGATTGTGGATAATTCTTTTTTTTTTTTTAGCTGTTTCAATTTTTGCATTATAGAGTTCAAACTTATACTAGTAGGTGACCAAATTTAAAATAATTATATCTTCCTGGTGAATTGAATTTTTATCATTGTGGAAATGTTCCTTTTTGTCTTTAGTAAAACTTTTTACCTGAACACCTATTTTGTGTGACGTTAGTATAGGTATAGCAGGTGTCTGAGTCAGTTTTGTCTGCTGTAACAAAGAACCATAGACTGAGTGGCCTCTAAGCAACAGAAATTTACTCTTTGTAGTTCTGGAGGCTGGAAGTCTGAGTTCAGGGTGCCAGCATGGTTGGGTTGGAGTAAGGGCTCTCTTACAGGTTACAGCTCTCTTACAAGAGAGCTGGAGAGCTCCCTTGGATCCCTTTGTAAAGGCAAACATTCTCTTCATGAGGATTCCACCTTGTTGTGCTAAATTACCTACGAAAGACCCCACCTCCTACTACCATCACACTGGGGGCGAGGATTTCAACATATGAATTTTGCAGGGACAAATTCAGTCCGTAACACTAAGTTTTTTTGGATTTATATTTAGCATATTTTAGCTTTTTCCATCATTTTAAAAAATGATTTCACTCTTTAAAAAAAATTAAGTTGTGTGTTATGAACTGAATGTATCCCTCCAAAATTCATACCCAGAAGCCCTAACACCTTCAATGTGTCTATATTTGGAGATGGGCCTCTAAGGAAGTAATTAAGCTTAAATGAGATCATAACCACTTACCTCCTAAAAGGTAAGAGCCAAAATAAATGACCATTTGATCTCAATTTCTATTTTTTTCCAGAATATTCTACCCCCAAATGCAAATAAATTTACACATAACCCATTAATTTTATGTGAAACAGGTGCTATTCTTATTTTGATAATTACACTAAGATAAATGGGAGCTAGAAGCAATTTTCAAAACAAAATAAGCAGGAGGGGAAACAGTTCTGTTTTCCCAGCCTCTGTTCCTGGTCTCTCATTTCTGACTCGAGGACTACCACCCTCTGGAGCCCTGAGAATCACCTTTCTGGAGTTTTGGGATATGCTGCATGTTCCTGACAAGCTAATTGCATGGACGAGGAAAATGGGATAAAAGTTGGGAAAATGGGGATAGGTTAAGGAAAGAAATAATAGATAAAAGCAATAAAGGAAAGAGAGATAAAGGAAGGCAGTATGGTGATGAGAAAGAGATCAGAAAGTAGTATTTTGTGGAAAGAAACATGTGATGACCCCGTATCAAGTAGGCAGAATGCTCCATTAAAAACACAATCACATGAAATTCTGTTATGAAGAGAGAGCATTTCAGGAACATCAGGCTATAGAATGATGAGAGGTACAAGTGCTTTAACTCATTTGCTTTATTGGTTAAATTTTATTTATATATTTAGTTTTTGTCTTATTTAATATTTTAAATGGTATACAATGTGGTATTTTGGTATATGTATACATTGTAAAATTATTGAATCAAACTAACATATCCATCACTTCACATAGTTATTTTATGTGTGTGTGGTGAGAACACTTATCTACTGTCTTAGCAAATTTCAAGTCTACAATACATCATGACTAACTATAATCACCATGCTGTTGAATAGATATCCAGAACTTACTCATACTATGTGACTGAAACTTTGTACCCTTTGTTTTGTGTTTGTTTTTGTTTGAGACAGGGTCTTGCTGTGTTGCCCAGTGTTGCCCAGGCTGGAGTGCAGTGGCACAATCACAGCTCACTGAAGCCTCAACCTCCTGTGCTCAAGCAATCCGCTTGCCTCAGCCTCCCGAGTAAACGGTACTACAGGCACGCATCACCATGTTTGGCTAATTTTTAATATTTTTTGTAGAGATGCGGTCTCACTGTGTTGCCCAGGCTGATCTTGAACTTCTGAGTTCAAGCAATCCTCCTGCCTCAGCTTCTCAATGTGCTGGAATTACAGGTGTGAGCTACCATGCCTGGCCCTTTGACTTGGTTTGGCCCCTTAAGGGTATGAGTTGGATAAGAGTCTACCTCTTCCTAGCTCTGTGGCCTTACCTTTTTTTTTTTTTTTTTTTTTTGAGACACGGTCTTACTCTGTTACCCAGGCTGAAATGCAGTGGCTTGATCATCGCTCACCCCAGGCTTGAACTCCTGCGTTCAAGACATCCTCACACCTCAACCTCCAGAGTAGCTGGAACTATAGGCAAGCCACTGCCATGCCCAGCTAATTTTAAAACGTTTTTGTAGAGACAAGGACTCACTATGTTGCCTAGGCTGGTCTCCGATTCCTGGACTTAGGTGATCATCTGCCTCAGCCTTCCGAAATGCTGGAATTACAGGGGTGAGTCACCATGCCTGGCCCTTAATGTCTTTAAACTGTCATTTTCTCATTTGTTGAGTGAATATCACAATAGTACCCACCTCATAGGGTAGTTCTGGGGATTAAGTAAAATATTTAGATAAAATCTTGGCACATTGTAAGCACTCTGTAAATGTTACCTACTTCTGCTATTATCGTTGTTGTTATAATAATTATTATTATTGGCATACAGGTTGGCAATAGAAAATTATAACCCCCCCTCTAAAAAAAAAAAGAAAGAAAATTATAACCCTCATATTTAATTCAGCCCTAATTCGAAATTATAACTGAATCTAGCAGCTGCAAGTGGCAGCAGTTTAATGAAGAACTAGTTGTCATAACATTTAAATTATATCTATCCGTAGCTAGTTTCTATTTGTAATATAATTGAGTTTTTTCCAAGTTTGTTTGTTACAAATGGAAAAGAGCTTTGCTGTAATCATAAGAGATTTGATTTAATAGTTCCAAAGACCACTGACTTAATTTTGGATGTTCTGACTTTAAATGTGGCTGTGTAAAGCAACCTGTGTGCTTGCCATCCTTGTTTGTTGGTTTTAAAAAGTATATTTTCTTATTATATTGGTTAAGAAAAATTATATTTGTTAGAATATGTTTCTTGTAGAAGTTAAACTTACCCATCAAGCCTTATGCTGTACACACCAGCACTCTAATCATTAGCTTGCTGCCCACAGTTTTTGATTTGCTTCTGTGACTTCACTAGAATCTTAGTGGCCTTTGTCTCTACCAGTGTATTTATAACAAACTTAATTATCCTCAGAGACTTAATTGGTACATAAGTGCAAGACTTTGCCACTAAAAATACAGTTTTTAGATATAACATTATGCCTTTACAGGGTGTATTCTGAGGAAGACAAATATGTAAACATTCTTCATGTCATCAGAATGTATAATATTTTTCTGGAGTGGAAGGTTATTACTCCTATTTTCTCAAAAAGTACCAGGGGGTCAGTGACTTCTTCAAGGTCAATAGCTTCTGTCTGGAATTACCAAGACCATAACTTGAATAGTCTGTTGCAGATTCCCTTTCTAGTCCATAACATTGTCGTGCAAAATTGAAATACTTATGTGACACCAAAACAAAAACAAAAACCAAACAAACCCAAAAACCAAAATCCCAAAACCCCCCAAGAAACTAACACAAAAAAACTAAACTAAAAAACCTAATTAAACCCTAAATCAGGTGGAAACACTTCATATAATTTCTGGATGTGAGAGCTTCTCAGAAGTTAATAAAGATTCCTTGCTCTATTGGATGGAATGCTAAGAAGCTATTGTGGTTGGATTGTGAACATTTATTAGCATCTTCGTGTGAGCAGCAGTAACAGTGTGCTACCTATTAAAATTACCTATTTGCTTATTTCCCCCACCCTTTTCAGATATGAGCTTTTGACATTTCAACAAAATTAATGACCAGCTTGTTTTGGGTAACCAATTTCTTGCAGTTGATTATTATTCCCCAGAAATTCCTCTGCGCCAAGTCTTATAGCCAAAATAATTATTTAACACAAGTACAGTCATGTGCCGCATAACGATGTTTCAGCCAACAATGACCGCATGTAAGACAATGGTCCCATAAGATTATAATGGAACATAAATAGAAACTTGATATGTAACACTTGATATTGGCTCTGCAGAATAAGTAGGGGAATGACTGATAATTCATTTAAGGTTCTGAGACATTTGGTTTTCCATATGAAAAATATGTATAAATTAAATATATATGTATACATATACCATCAATGTTTGTGTAAATATACTCTATGATATTTGCACAGTGACAAAATGGTCTAATGTCACATTTCTCAGAACATATCTCCATCATTAAGCAACATATGCCAGGAATAATTATGAATAGGTATAATAACTGCAAAAAGTCATGTAAAATAGATGGCGCTCCAGCGCTCAACAAATGAAGAGGATAAATGAATGGTTTATATGTAAAGGGGTAAATGACTGTCAGTAAGAAATAGCACTCTCATGCTTCCACTTGCCAGAAGTATCACCTTTGGTTGGTTGTGGGTAATGTCAATTATTGAAATAATTAAGTGAATATGGAGAAATCCAGAGACTAAAATACTGAGCGATCAGTGTGTCAGTGTCTACTCTGTGTATGACAAAACCTTCTGTGCAAAGAAATGTAGATTCTATGAGAGGTGAAGGCATGTCTGAGGCACAGCTATGGTTTCCAAAGTCTTTATAGTTTGATTTTAGAAAGCAATATTTGATACAGAAATACCAGAATTTTAGAGCTGGAATAAAATAGAGGAAGTTTTTGTTTTGTTTTTTTTTTTTGAGATGGAGTCGTCTCACTCTGTCACCCAGGCTGGATAAATTGCAGTGGCGTGAACTCGGCTCACTGCAGCCTCTGAGTTCAAATGATTCTCCCGCCTCAGCCACACTAGTAGCTGGAATTACAGGCATGTGCCACCACGCAGGGCTAATTTTTTTTTTCTTTATATTTTTAGTAGAAATGGAGTTTCACCATGTTGGCCAGGCTGGTCTTGCACTCCTGACCTTAAGTGATCCACCCACCTAGGCCTACCGAAGTAGAGATTACAGGCATGAACCACCATGCCTGGCCTAAAATAAAGAGAAATTGTGTAATTAGAAGATAACTTAGAGATCACCTAGCCTAATACTCATGGCTAAAAAGATAATTTAGTGAGAACTTAAAATGTAAGCTATAATTTTAACTTATATCACAGGCCCATTCCTTCTTTTATATATGTTTTATTTTCCTCATGTCATCAGAATGTATAATATTTTTCTGGAGTGGAAGGTTATTACTTTTTTCCCAAAAAGTACCAGGGGGTCAGTGACTTCTTCAAGGTCAATAGCTTCTATCTGGTGATTTGTTACACAGTAATAGATAATTAATACAACCATTAGAAATGGCTATTTAATATTGGGCTTTTAACTTGTAACATGGGGCATAATATTGTCAGATGTTTCACTTTCAAAATAAAATTTTCAAAGGGTTTATTTCTTCCTTGAATTGGATGAAAAGATTGATTTCTTTTGACATATCTGACAACATTGATATAAAACTGGCATCAAGTAACTGTAAAATTCTGCTAATTAAATGCATCAACAGTAATTGCTTTTCATATGTGAAATAAAATTGTTGGAAAATAATTTTAGAATCATCTTAGTGAAAAATCATGCTTGACCATGATATGCAAATGTACCTTTTGCAGTAGCACGTGATAAATCACTTTGAGCACAGTCATCTTCGAATAATTACAAATTTTTGAAGTAGATGAGACTGCTTATTTTGCAAAATTTGCCAAGTACTGATATCTCCCTGGCTCCTTCCCCTGATGTATAGTAAATGTCATTTTCTTTCATTAAAGATTTTCAGTTGAGTTTAGACAAAATGAAACCAAAACTTAGGACTTGTTGGAAAAGGTTTGATGTTGTCACAGGATACTTACAGTCAATTACAACACATGTTCAAGAAGGCTCAACTATATTTACAATCTAATTTATGACAAGCAGCGAAGAGAAAAAGAATGTGTTGCTTTGCTGAAGTATATTTTTTGTTTGAATACCAGCTTGTTTTAAGTGTTCTGTAGCTCTGTTAGTATGAAATATCTGTGTGTAAATTGATAACTACAAAGCTATTTTTGATAGAGTATCAGACTTTGGATAAAATCATAAATTATATAGACATCACAATCAATTTCAAATTCATTTTGGCATCATAGCTTTCTTAAGTTAGAAAGAACACCGTATGTAGCATATAATCTGTACATGCATTACCTGCATTGTGGGGATTTTAAGCATGTCCACACATTCTTTGACACCTCTCTGTCCAAAAAGTGAAGTGTACTTCTCTAGCACTTGAGTGTGAGTTGGACTTAGTGGTTCATTTCCAAGGAATAGAGTATGGAAGGGAGAAAACAATAACCACATGAAGTACATGTAGACATTTATTTCAAAAAATGAAAACAAAAATGACAAAAACCAAATTATAAATATAATTAATTGAAAATCTCACTTATGAATATACAGAACAAGAAAAATTATAGTTTATTTGTAAATGAAGATTCAAAATTTGAAAAATAAAATATTTTAAATCCGCAAGTATATTATTAGTAATACTACTAATCATGACCAATTCAGGTTTATCCCAGAATGCAAGGATGGTTCAAAATTATGTAATCAACCATAATAGGAAGAGGGGGAAACACTTGCCATCTTAATAGATGTAGGACAAGCTTTTTATAAAACTCATCCACTCAGGACTTAAAAATATAAGCAAATAGAAACTTCCTAACCTAATATAGTGGAAGTAGCTCAAAGCTGGGGTACATCACATTTAATGACTTAAAATATTCCATCTTAAAGTCGATCAAAAGACAAAGGTAACTGCTTACTAAGAAGTCTTCCCAGCTAAGATAAGAAAACAAAATAAGATGTGAAATTCATAGGCACTGTCTTCAAAACTACTGTCAAGCAGACCATGACAAAGCTCATGTTACGAAGGCATGAGAGGGATTATGTATTGGGATAAGGGGATGTTAAATGAAGGGAAGTGCTTTCCAAAAATGTTACTACTTAATTATAATCTTGTGACAAACAACTACAAAACCATTTTTAATAATACATTCTTTCTGTGATAGGAAATGTAATCTTTTCACTTTGTAAAAGCCGTCAGTTCTATTACTAGGGAAGAACTGGACTTTGATTACATAGAATTTCTATTTCATTTCTCCCTTTTTTCCAGCAGTGACTAGATTCCTAACAACAGTGTCTCTGGAAGATCTCACCCAAGGAGTAAGGCAGTTTTTTCAACATTTCCAGCATTAGGACTTGGTTGGCTCACCTGCAAGACAGTGTGAGATGCTATTCATGATAGATTCCCTAACACCAAATCTAAAGTTGAGAGATATTTTTAAATTTCTATAAGATGGGCCGGGCACAGTGGCTCACGCCTGTAATCCCAGCACTTTGGGAGGCTGAGGCGGGAGGATCACCTGAGGTCAGGAGTTCGACACCAGCCTGACCAACATGGTGAAACCCCATCTCTACTAAAAATACAAAAATTAGCTGGGCATGGTGGCGGGCGCCTGTAATCCCAGCTACTTGGGAGGCTGAGGCAAGAGAATCGCTTGAACCCGAGAGGCAGAGGTTGCAGTGAGCCGAGATCGCGCCACTGCACTCCAGCCTGGGGGATAAGAGTGAGACTCCATCTCAAAAAAAAAAAAGATTATGTAAGATGGTCAATAAAGATCTGCTGGTGTGTTTAACTCTGGTCTGCTCTGCTAAACTTTCACTTACCATATTTGCCAGAAGAGTATCTTCAAACTTTATCACCTACATACCTCTAAATAAAATTTAGAAAGTATGTACACTTTCATGTATTTTTAAGTTGATAACTAACATTTATCATCATAAATTTAAGTAAGTGCAAATAAGATAAATTCCAGGGGTATACTGTAAATATTTACATTTTCAAAAATAAAAACTTTTATGTCATTCTTTTAAATGTATCTCACAGAATCTAAGTACCACAGCAATTTGATTCCCACCATTATCAACATAATACATAAACAAGCTCTTCAACAGTGAGACATTAAACATCATTCACCGGATCTTTGTTTATATTTTGCTTTCCTCACAGAATTATAGTATATTTCACTACTTAAAATATTTAATTCCTAAGGTATTTTTCTGCAATGAATATAAATTGAAATTTAAAGTTTCCTGTTACTAAAAGGCTGGAAGCATTAAAAATAACTTTTTTCTAAATTATTACAATAACTATTAGAACACAGTAGATAATATCACAAACATGAATATTTTTACACATAAGTATTAAACATAAAACATTAAAAATCTTACTGGAAATTCATCTGATAATCAAGACCAATTTGTAGTGTTCTTTTGGGTTTTTTTTTAGTTCATTTTTCTGTGGGTATATATTACGCATAATTAGAATGCCATAGCAGTCAACATAAATGATATTCCCATTTTTCCTATCTATAGATGAGATCACTTTTAATGTAAAACAAATAGATGAGAATATAGTTTTGTTCTGTTTTTAATTTTCATGGGTATATGGGTGTAGATATTTATGGGGTACATGAGATGTTGATACAGGCAAGCAATGTGTAATCATCACATCATGTAAAGTGGGGTATCCATCCCCACAAGCATTTATCCTTTGTGTTACAAACAATCCAATTATATTCCTCTAGTTATTTTAACTTGTACAATTATTGACTATAGTCACCTTGTTGTGCTATCAAATACTAGGTTTTATTCATTCTATTTTTTGTAGCCATTAGTCATCCCCACGTCCACCCCCACCCCGCCCCTGTGCCATTACCCTTCTCAGTCTCTGGTAACCATCCTTCTACTCCCTAGGTCCATGAGTCCAATTGTTTTGATTTTTAGATCCCACAAATAAGTGAGAACATGCAATGTCTGCCTTTCTGTACCTGGCTTATTTCAGTTAGCATAACAACATCCAGTTCCATCCACTGTGTGCAAGTACATTTTCTTTATCCAGAGAATGGGGATTTGTAATAACTCAATTATTTGTCACTCGGTGCCACTGCATCCATCAATTTTTTTAGTAATATGTCAACGATGAAACAAATTTTAATGATTTAATGGCTGACAGCCTGCGTAGGCTTTTCTCTAATTTTATTGAAAGCAAATAACTGAAAACCTGTGAGTTGCAAAAAAGGGTTAGCCATTATTGGAATCTCTTTCTCAACCCATTTTCAAATGACCTGTATAGACTCCAAGGGTTTTGTCTGTTTGTTTTGCTTTTCCCATCCCACCTTGACAATGGTGAAACTGAGAAAGATGGGTGAAAATTATGCCTTTCTTTTAAAAAAGAAGGACACACGTGACAGGGGCAGGTGGGAAAAGAACCAGTCTGACACAGGTATATACATGAGAAGATCAGATTTTGGAAAGAGTACCGAGGAAGTGGAGGAAATGAAAAGGGGTTAAAATTCTCCTTGCACAAGTACCTCTTGAAATGTCTTCATGTGCACTATTGTGCTAACTCATTTTACATATAAGGGTACGTACTGCATCTAGGATTTAAGAATAAATGTGTATCAATTAGTATTTCTGCTAATAAATTAAGGTGCATTCACTTGTGCATACTGGCTGAAGTTAAACTGATGAACTTATCTGGAGAGTGGAGGGGTGTACAGTGAAGTGAAAGGCAATCATTAGTCAGGAAGCCCTTTTAAAAGGTGTCCTAGTCTTAACAATAAAGACGATGGTGAGGATTTGGCCAACGAAAAACTTTAACCCACAGATTGACTTGTTTATGTTTTCTTACCCTGCAATAAATTGAATGTTATGATGTCTCTTAAGGTGAGTCTCTTCTGTGAATTAAAATAGCCATAAAGTCTGCCAAAGTATCCAAGGTAAAAAAAGGAAAAAAAAAAAGTTAAATTCAAACTGAAGTATACAGTGAAAGGTTCTGAACCAAGCCAGATGGCATCCTGGTTTGAAGAGATCAGACAGAAAGGGCATGTGCGATCCACAGCTGACTCGACCAGTGCTTTCACATCCCAGCCTCTGTCCAGCTAAGCTTGAGCTGGTGAATGCATATAAAAGCTCCTGAAAGCAAAATCAATCTTGGGACCCCCAAATCACTAAGCTAAAGGGAAAAGTCAAGCTAGGAACTGCTTAGGGCAAACCTGCCTCCCACTCTATTCAAAGTCACCCCTCTGAGGCTCACCTGAGACAAATGCGTATCTGATTCCTTCCTCTCTCCTATTGTTTATGTGAAAATGCAGATCCACTGAACCAGACTAAATTGTGTATTCAGTGGAAGGCTGATCTAGGACTTAAAAGAAGGCAACCTTTTGCCTCTTATGTACTTCTAACGTAGAAGCCCCCACTTTGAGTTGTCCTGCCTTACTGGACTGAACTAATGTAGATCTTACACATACTGATTGATGTCTCATGTCTCCCTAAAATGTATAAAAGCAAACTGTACCCCCAAACACCTTGGGCACGTGTCTCAGGACTTCCTGAGGCTGTGCCATGGGCACATCCTTAACTTTGGCAAAATAAACTTCCTAAATTGACTGAGACCTGTCTCAGATATTTTGTGTTCACAAGCTCTACCTGGATTTAAGGCATAGATGGTAAAGGTTTCCCAAAAGTGCTCAAGCAGGGATACCAAAACATTGTATGTGCGTATATGATTGCTATAAAGGTTATAAATTATCCATAAAAAGCAAAGGGAAAGGATGGAACTGACATTCTAAGACTTATCTAGGTAACTGCTTCTCTCTAGTGGAGCTTTTGTCATTAAACAGATTGTGGGGACTTCTCTTATTTTGGCTAGAATGTACTTTTATCAGGTCAGTGACTCTACTCAAAAATTAGATATACTTACAGATACAGAAACACAGATGAGGATATCTGCTTAAACAAGAGAGCCACCAAGGCAGTAAGGAGGCCGAGATGGGCGGATCACGAGGTCAGGAGATCGAGACCATCCTGGCTAACACTGTGAAACCCCGTCTCTACTAAGAAATACAAAAAACTAGCCGGGCAAGGTGGCAGGCGCCTGTAGTCCCAGCTACTCGGGAGGCTGAGGCAGGAGAATGGCGTGAACCCGGGAGGCGGAGCTTGCAGTGAGCTGAGATCCGGCCACTGCACTCCAGCCTGGGCGACAGAGCAAGACTCCGCCTCAAAAAAAAAAAAAAAAAAAAAGAAATTGAAGGGTCAAGACCATGTGCAAAAGCAAAGTGCAAAGGTGAGAATGACATTTAGCACCTGTTTTCCCCTTGAGGCAACTGCCAATTCATAAGCAGTAGCCTAAGGCTAAGAAGCTAAATGGTGGGAAATAATGAGCCGAAAACAGAGGCCCGGAGGTTGAAAAGGTGAGCAGAACTTTAGGCTGTCTTACATGTCTGGGAATACAAAAACAAGTTCAGGGTCAATCAAGGTGAAAGAACCTTGAATGAAAAGTAAATATAACAACCCTCAAAAGGACTAAAGCTCAGCTGTTTAATTAGCTAACTGCCACACTGATCTGCTCTTATCCAAACTGTTTGCCAGAAGCAAAAAGTAAACTGTCTATGAAAAAAAGATAGCATCAAGAGTTAATCAATAATCAACTCAATAATTTTTCATTCACACAAAAATTACTGACCATACTAAAAGATAAGACCAAATGACTGAAAATAGAGAGAAAAGTGGAAGCTGTGTTAAGAATTATCAAGCATGGGCTTCCAAATTACTTCTAAGTAACTGTAATTAATATGCTCTAGAAAAGATACAACATACAAAATACTCTGCTGATGAATTTCAGCAGAGGGTCCAAATCAGTAAAAATAATTATATGGAACTTGTAGAAATTGAAAATAATAGAACTGAAATTAAGAATGCAGTAAATGAGTTAAATGACAGCTTAGATATAGCTGAAGAGAAGTTCAGTGAATTACAAAATAGGCCAATAAAAATCCAGAATGAGCATGAAGAGAAAAAACAAATAAAACAACAAAACAGAAAAGAATCTAACACACGTATAGCTAATGGTGAAAAGCCCTAACTGAGTAGGTGAGGAAAGAGAGAATTGGGGCAAAAGTGATATAAGAAGAGATTATGCCTGAGAATTTTCCAAAAATAATGAAAGACACCAAATCACAGATTCCCCTAGAGACATCATAGTAAAACTGTTCAAAACCCAAAACAAAGGGAAAATAAAAGCAGCTGGGGGTAGAGTGGGGTAGGGTACACATTTTCTTAAAAGGAAGAAGACTCAGAGATGACTTTGTAACAGAAACAATAGAACTCCGAAAGACAAAGGAGTAATACTGCCAAGGTGATGAAAGAATTACCAGATGCAAAATGGAATGAAGAAATATACAAAGGGTAAATGTGAAGAAAAATATAAATGAATATATAGATTCATAAAACAACAATAATGTCCTGTGGCATTTAAACAGTAGTATAAAAAAAATAGTACTGGGGCAGGCATCGTGGTTCATGCCTGTAATCCCAGAACTTTCGGAGGCCAAGGCAGGAGGATCACTTGAGGTCAGGAGTTCGAGACCAGCCTGGCCAACATGGCAAAACCCTGTCTCTACTAAAAATACAAAAATTAGCTGGACGTGGTAGCACACGCCTGTAATCCCAGCTACTTGGGAGGTTGAGGCAAGAGAATCACTTGAACCTAGGAAGTGGAGGTTGCAGTAAGCCGAGTTCATCCCACTGCACTCCAGCCTAGGTGACAGAGTGAGACTTGATCACAAAATATGATAATAATAATAATGATAATGATAGTACTGAAGTTATTCTAAGGTCCTTGAATTTTTTGGTTTTGAGACAGTGTCTCCCACTGTCACCCAGGCTGGAGTGCAGTGGCATGATCTCATCTCACTGCAGACTTGACCTCCCAGACTCAAGCAATCCTCCCATCTCAGTCTCCCAAGTAATTGGGACTACTGGTGCACACCACCATGCCTGGCTAATTTTTGTATTTTCTTTTGTAGAGATGGGGTTTCACCACATTGCCCGACCTGGTCTTGAACTCGAGCTCAAGTGATCCTCCTGCCTTGATCTCCCAAAGGGCTGGGATTAAGGATGTGTGCTTTGAATTTTCCAGGAAGTGACAAAAAGAACTTATAATATGAGATGTTGATAAGTCAGGTATTAATGTTGGAATCTCTAGGATAATCTTAAATAATAAGTTAATATATTTTATGATGTGAAAGAAACTAATAGGAGGGGAAAATAGAAATAAAAAAGAAATAGAATACAAAACAGATGGAAAAATTAGAAAACTAATTATAAACTATCTTAGTAATTACATTATATAAATGAACTAAATGTTACAATTAAGATGAAAAATTATCACACTGGATAGAAATGATTGTACATTTTAAAGACATACTTTAGAAAATTGTAGTCTTCGATGGAACAGAACAGAGACCTCAGAAGTAACACTACACATCTATCACCATCTGATCTTTGACAAACAGGACAAAAACAAGCAATGGGGAAAGGATTCCCTATTTAATAAATGGTGCTGGAAGAACTGGCCAGCCATATGAAGAAAACTGAAACTGAATCCCTTCCTTATACAAAAATTAACTCAAGATCAATTAAAGATTTAAATGTAAAACCCAAAACCATAAAAACGCTGGAAGAAAAGCTAGGCAATACCATTCAGGACACAGGCGTGGGCAAAGACTTCATGGCGAAAACACCAAAAGCAATAGCAACAAAAGCCAAAATTGACAAATGGGATGTAATTAAATCAAAGAGCTTCTCCACACAAAAGATACTGTCATCAGAGTTAACAAGCAACCTACAGAATGGGAGAAAATTTTTGCAAGCTACCTATCTGACAAAGGTCTGATATCCAGAATCTACAAGAAACTTAAATTTACAAGAAAAAACAATTCCATCAAAAAGTGGGCAAAGGATATGAACAGATACTTCTCAAAAGAAGACGTTTATGTAGCCAATAAACATTTGAAAAAAAGCTCAACATCACTGATCATTAGAGAAATGCAAATCAAAACCATAATGAGATACCATCTCATGCCAATCAGATAGCGATTATTAAAAAGTCAAGAAACAATAGAAGATAGGAAGACTGTGGAGAAATAGGAATGCCTTTACACTGTTGGTGGGAATATAAATTAGCTCAACCACTGTGGAAAACAGTGTGGTGATTCCTCAAGGATGTAGAACCAGGTGGGAATATAAATTAGCTCAACCACTGTGGAAAACAGTGTGGTGATTCCTCAAGGATCTAGAACCAGAAATACCATTTGACCCAGCAATCCCATTACTGGGTATATACCCAAAGGATTATAAATCATTCTACTATAAAGACACATGCACACATATGTTTACTGCAGCACTGTTCACAATAGCAAAGACTTGGAACCAACCCAAATGCCCATCAATGATAGACTGGATAAAGAAAATGTGGCACATATACACCATGGAATACAATGCAGCCATAAAAAAGAATGAGTTTGTGTCCTTTGCAGGGACATGGATGAAGCTGGAAGCCACCATTCTCAGCAAACTAACACAGGAACAGAAAACTAAACACTGCATGTTCTCACTTATAAGTGGGAGTTGAACAATGAGAAGACATGGACACAGGGAGGGGAACCTCACACACTGGGGCCTGTTGCGGGCAGGGGGCAAGGGGAGGGACAGCATTAGGAAAAATACCTAAGGCATGTGGGGCTTAAAACCAAGATGATGCATAGACAGGTGCAGCAAACCACCATGGCACATGTATGCCTATGTAACGAACCTGCACGTTCTGCACATGTATCCCAGAACTTAAAGTGAAATTAAAAAAAAATAATAATAATGCCAGGTAAATTAGGCACATTTTGAAATTTAAAACTTTTAACAAGATATAATGGAATTTTTTAAACCTCAGTTAAGTAACAAATTTTTAAAACCTAACATAAAAAAGGCTCAGTCATAAAAGTAAAAAAAAAAGATCTGATTAAATTTAACTGAAAAATTCTGTGATATTAAAGATAGTCACAGAAAATGTTAAAGACAAGCCATATATTAGAAGTCCTATGAGATAAAGCATTATGATCAGTAAGAATAGAAGTAACCTAGCAGAAAAATAGGCATAGATTATGGACGAAAATCTGTCAAATAATGACCAATAAATATATGAAATGAAACTAGGCTTCTTAAGGAAATATAAGTTAAAACAAAGAGCTACTACCTCATCGCTTTCAGACTGCAGAACTTAAAAATTCTGATAAGACTAAGTGTTGGTGACAAGATAGGAAAACCAGAATTCTCTTAAACTGCAGTCGGGAAAGCAAATTTGCATATCACTTTGGAGAGCAATTTGATAACATCTAAAGTGACAGAATATACACATCCTACTACCTGAAATTCCATATTTATTTTTTACACACACACACACACACACACACACACACACACACATATATATATATTTATTTTCAGACTGAGTCTTGCTCTGTTGCCCAAGCTAGAGTGCAGTGGCACGATCTGGGCTCACTGCAGCCTCCACTTCCTGGGTTCAAGCAATTCTCCTGCCTCAGCCTCCCGAAATAGCTGGGATTACAGGTGTGCACCACCATGCCTGGCTAATTTTTTTTTTACTTTTAGTAGAGACGGGGTTTCACCATGTTGGCCAGGCTGGTCTCAAACTCCTGACCTCAGGTGATCCTCCCACCTCAGCCTCCCAAAGTGCTGGGATTACAGGTGTGAGCCACTGCGCTGGGCTAAAATTCCATTTTTAGACATATGTCCAGAATATCTAGCACATCTGCATGAGGTGACATGATCAAGAATGTACACTTGCAGCACTGTTCAAAATGGCAAAAAAGTAACAATTTAAACAACCATTAGTAAGGGAATTGGTAAGTAAACTGACATGACACTAAACAGCATATTATGTTAAGTGGAAAATCAGGTTACAAAAGATTACATACAGTAAAACATCATTAACATAATTTTTGTTAACTATTATATATTGTTTCTAGATAAAAACACATGGTAAAGTATAAAATCTTAAATAGGAAGGAGTCACACCAACTTCAGAATAGTAGGTTAGCTCTAGGGAGAGAAGGAGGAGAATGGCGCCAGGGAGAAGTACAAAAGAGTAACATTTTATTTATTTAAAAATCAGAAGCAAATATGGCAAAATAGTATGTGAAGGGTACAAGGGCATTTATATTATCATTTTTCTGTATATTTGAAATATTTGTAATTAAAAAGAATTTTAATGGGCACATATGGTATAACAATCAAATAATAACATTAATTACTCGCACCAGAAAAATGTATCAAATAACAACATATTATTTAAGCCACAGAAACTTATGTACATACATTAAAGCATGTGATAAAAGAGTCAAAAATAAATTTTAAAATTTGCAATTTACTTTGAGGTTTTAAATTAATAATTTTGCTAATCTCATGCAATTTTAAAATGTCCTTAAGCTAAAATTTTAAGGGCTGCTATCCTTTTTGTTAGAGTTGTCACACTGTACAGATAAAACTTTAATGTGGTATCCTGAATTTCAGTCTTATTTTGTAAAGCTTTCTTCTTTAATATATAAACAGTTAACAAGCTTTACAATTATATTTACAAGTCTTAAAGAAATGTATTACGAGTCCTAAGTATGAAGAACAGTTATTTAATTATAACTACTTAATTATAGTGTTTTACCAAGAATCTGATGCCCTAATACTAACGTGGAAAAACAATGCTCCATTATTCCATTTTCTTTTCTGCTTGGGTTTGGGCCAGAAGCCAAGATGTACCAATACTGGAAAGGTTTTAAACAGTCTTATTACAGAACCATTTTTAAAGGAAAAGCAGTAACTTTCACAGGGGAGTAACACAATCCTTTGGGATTACTATGTCAGAGAGACATAGAAAGATAGAGAATATTTTAAGAAAAGGGTTAACGAGGTAGTAAAATTTTGCTATCTATACTTCACTTACTGACCCTTAGAGTCTCAAGCCTAGAAAACAATAAATATTTTACAGAAAAATGTAGGAAGCAAAACTGGGCAGGACACTGCATCTATAAATATAATTTGAGAGAACTATAACCCACACATAGCACTTCACTCTCAACTATAATCCTCTGACCACATTCATACTATTTCAATAGTCATTTTACCCGGTAGATGGAAAGCAGTAATTTTATTTATCATGAATTGCTTTTTGCCAATTAAACATGTGCAACAGAGATGATTAGCTGGTCTCTCAAGTAACCTAGATATTAGATATGCTATTTCCACGTAATGGAAGACTGCAATAAAATTGTTCCAAGTTCTAAACTTCCATACTTTTATATTTTGGGCACAATTTTTAAGAGTGGCAAAAGGCAGGTTTTCACTTACTCCACTTCAGCCTGTTATACTGAATTTTACTTAGTGCTAAAATCCTTAACTTTCCATTTCTGAAGGCTGAAAAACATTTGCTCCCCCAAGTCTCTTATTTAGTATAACTTTGGCTAGTAAGAACAGCTAAGTTTGCTTCCAAAATTGAAAGTCTCCTACAACATTTTTAAATGTTTCTTCCTCCACTGATCTTTAAGTTTCAGTAATACTCATTTATTTCTTCCCTGTCAACAGAAAGATAACTACTCCTCTGCTTCATGAATGAAATAATCAAATTACTATTTCAAATTCTCACCCTCTACATACTCGCTCAAACGGAGTAATAAATTCACTGACACGTTGACAATTCAAATTTCACTAATATATAGAAATAATTCTTCCACAAGCAAAAAGATCAGCATCAAGAATTTAATTTTCTGAGTTTCATAACCCTTGATAAATGGAGGCACCTTGAAGTTCAGTTGAAACTCTTTTATATAGGATTTCAGAGCATGCTTCCAAATATCTTAAGACAAGCCATATTAATAGCTTAGTGTCATTTTTATCATTAAAATAATCTACAAATATCAGAATACTACTAATTTATTGTCATGACTAATAAATAAGACTTAAAATACCTATCGATGTAAATCTGCTCTCTCCGTTCATTTTGCTTACTTGGACTATTCTAAAATACAGATCGACAAATGGAACGGGTTTATCAATAATATACTTGTACGATCTTTTCACAAATTCCAATTCTGTAATTTAGGGTTTTTCATATTTATTTTTAAATATACAAAGACATTAAACCATTAATAGAAATATTTTCTCTCAAATATGTAATATTCTTTTGTAAAAGGAAGTTTCCAAACATTTACAAAGCAATCTAAAGTTAAGTAAACCTGATTTTAGGATTATTACATTAACCAAAATAATTTTCCAGAGAAGGTCCTATTTAAAAGTTATGCTCACTGGCTTCCCCACATCCACATTTTAAGATGGATCCAAATCCAATGCCTTTGCTTGATGTACTTCAGGGATCCCTTCCAGTGAAGAAAACCTCAGAAAAACGTCTCACGACACAGTGGACAAGTGGATTTGTTGCTAGATGTAAACCATTTGTACTGAAAAAGAAAAGGTTTTAAATATCAAAAGCTTTTTAAAGCTCTCCTCTTACATATATCATAAAGTACATATACATCTAAAGTAACCTTCAAATGATAAAGTGAAAAGGGAAGAATAGTAAAATGTTTGCTCTTTCTGTATCTCCAAAATCAACACAAATGAGTATACTTCCGATGGCTACACTAAGTTCTTTCTACTTAGGCTCATGCACACAACCACTAAGATATGAGAAATCTCCTGTGAAACAAAGGAACAAATGGCAACTTCTTTTTCACTATGTTTAAAAAGAGCATAGGGCTCTGATGCCAGATGGCTTCCAGCACCGACTCCTGTAGTCTCCTTCATGGTCTAGATCTCAGAAGACCTTCTACTTCTTGAGCGGTAAAAGGTCACTGGAAACACCCATTTATTAGAGGGCCTTAATTCTACCAGTCTCGGTAAACTGCTAATTATCTTTTGCAGATTTTTAAAAATCACTTCTTAATATATCTCCCATTAGCTACAATTAAGTTTAACATACACTTTCTCTTCCAAAGTTAGACATTGTGTATGTGTGTGTGTGCGCGCGTGTGTTTATGTGTATAAAATACATAAAATATAAGTAAGTTAATTTCTCTTTAGACTTACCAAGCAAGCTGAATGGAATTTTTTCTTGCATGTTCTACAGGCTTTTTTGGGAAGGGAATAGTTGAAACCATGAATGACTGAGAAACAGATCATACAATCTTCAACACCCTCAAAACGTTTGTCTACATTATTTTTCCATAAAGCTAAGCCTTCCATAATACTTCCATTCTGTTAACAAGAAGAAAAGTAAGTCACGACACACTGATGACCACCAATTTTATTTTTATTCAATTTTAAAGTTGAATTACAATTCTGAAAGAAGACAATCTGCTTGGCTATGTTCATATCTCCTAACTTTTATGAATGTTGGTTAAAATAACCTCCCAAGTTTTCAGAACCAGATGTAATTTTTCTCCATAAAGTCAGACTTTAAAGGCTTCTGGACCAATACTTAAAGTGTAATAGTCCAAGCTTATTGCTTGATAAAACTCTCTTAATAATTAAATCATTTAGGTTAGTTCTAATGTTTAACTGAAAATGAGGAAATTATCTCAAATTATTTGCTCCAGCTCTACAATATTGGTAAGCATATTTGTTTAAAATAGTTTTTCTTGGCCGGGCACCGTAGCTCATGCCTATAATCCCAGCACTTCAGGAAGCCAAGGTGGGTAGATCACTTGAGGTCAGGAGTTCGTTGACCACCATAGCCAACGTGGTGAAACTCCATCTCTACTAAAAATACAAAAAATTAGCCAGGTGTGGTGGTGGGTGCCTGTAATCCCAGTTATTCTGAAAGCTAAGGCAGCAGAATCGCTTGAACCGGGAGGCAGAGGTTGCAGTGAGCCGAGATTGTGCCATTGCACTTCAGCCTGGGCAACAAGAGCAAAACTCCGTCTTGGGGGGAAAAAAAAAAAGTTTTTCCTTACTGTAGAATGACTGAGATACACAGCGTGCAAACAGAACTGAAGATTTAAAATGTGGTTAGAGGTCACAGGTCTTTGAGAGTACTGGGACTTCTTTAACCAAAGAGGAGTTGAAATGTAAGAATAAAAGGGAAAGTAGCTCAGAAGGCATTCATCTGTCCAGCATCTTTCAAAAGATCCTCTCTGAAACAATTTCCTTAATACCATGTACTGTTCTACATCTTCTACAATGTTAATGAAATAAAGTCAATCCCTCGCAAACACCAGAAAATAAATTACAGAACCTTAAAAATTAAAACAGAAAGGCAGGTTTAATCCATTTAGGCATATATCTGTATTTATCCAAGGAAGTTTAATATCTATTTTTACCTTAAGCAGAAAAGATGTGTTTTATGTTTAAATGCCCTTTTAAATAGATCATCTTTTTCAAGTTTGTAAAGCCAAATGTATAAACAGAAACTTACCTGATGGGTGAGGTAAGTGCTTAACTGCAGCATCCAGTTCCGCCACTGCTGAACAGCCACTCCTACTCTTTTGCCACTTTCTACTGTTATTGAACCCAATGGATAATTTGAAGGCAGCTGTATTATAAGTTCAATAACTATGTCCTCAATAGTATAAGTAGCCATTACCTCTCGAGTAGTAGCTCGAGCTTTAACCTGCAGTACAACAAAGGATATTTTGTTTGCCAGATTCCTTTCTTTCATCCAGAAAACATTTTGATAGGTTGACTATGAAAAGCTAAAGGCTTCATTCAAGGACAATGCAAGTAAACACATTCACTTATCTAACATAAGATAATTAAGAAATAGGTTTAGGCTGGGCACGGTGACTCACACCTGTAATCTCAGCTCTTTGGGAGGCCAAGGCGGGCGGATCACGAGGTCAGGAGATCGAGACCATCCTGGCTAATACGGTGAAACCCTGTCTCGACTAAAAATACAAAAAATTAGCCGGGTGAGGTGGTGGGCACCTGTAGTCCTAGCTACTCGGGAGGCTGAGGCAGGAGAATGGCGTGAACCTGGGAGGCAGAGCTTGCAGTGAGCCGAGATTGAGCCACTGCACTCCAGCCTGGGTGACAGAGCGAGACTCCATCTCAAAAAAATAAAAATTAAAAAAAAGAGAAAGAAATAGGTTTAAATATCTCCCTGGTATATTTTTACAGTGATTTTGT